>NW_027185694.1:8705773-8735347 GCF_028583685.1 Petaurus breviceps papuanus | reverse complement strand
GGGGTCTGGAATCAGGAAGACCCATCTTCCTAAGTTCAAATTGGCTTCATATACTTCACTAGCTGTGTGACCCTGGGTCCACATGTTTCTGACCTAATGTACCACCTGATGCCCTGGTAACAGAAGAGGGAACAGTGGGTAAACAAAGAATGTTATGCTTGAGAATCTGCTTCTGCAGCAAGAGTTGTGCACCCTGGACTGTGATCTCTAAGATTTCTTCCCAGTTAGGCTTCTGAGATTCACACGGTACATTGAGCAGGCAGAACCTGATCTAGTCCCTTGAAAATAATTATTGCTCTGTGTTCCTCACTATTTTTCCCATTTCTATCAGAGGTCCTTAGAATCATTGCTGGACTAGCAGAAAGCAAGAAATAATGTCTCCTCATTCAGTGTTATAAAAGGTACCAGGCATGTCACTCTGAAGGATAAGAGGGGTACATTTTGAAAATGAGGCCCTTTGTCCACAGCAGAAGATGCCAGTGGCTGTATCTCTCAGAAACAAGCTTGAGTTTTAATGATGTTCAATGAGCATTTATTAAGCAACTGTTATGTGTCAGACACTGTACTTGATGCTAGGAATACACAGACAAAAATGAAACATTCCGAGCCTTCTAGGAGTTTACATTTTACTGAGATGTTCATGGCTAAGTAAATAAAAATACATACAAGGAATATTCAAATTGTTTATCCTTCATGTTGGGGTATGGAGGAAGAACCTAACAATGGTGAAAATTTAAAAAAGAGCCTTTATGTAATAGGTGGCATTGGAACTGAGCCTTGAATAGAACTAAGACTTCCAGGGGGAGGAGGCAGAGCATTTCAGGCTTGGGGACAACCTGGTGTAAGGACACAGCACATCATGCCTTTTTGTTGTTGTTGAGCTGTTTTCCGTTATGTCCAACTCTTTGTGATCCCGTTTGGGGTTTTCTTGGCAAAGATACTGAACTGGTTTGCCATTTTCTTCTCTAGCTTATTTTACAGATGAGGAAACTGAGGCAAACAAGGTTAAGTGACTTACCAGGGTCACACAGCTAGTGAAGTATATGAGGCCAGTTTGAACTCAGGAAGGTGAGTCTTCCTGATTCCAGACTCATCAGTATATCCACCATGACACCTGGCTGCCCTCATATCATGCCTAGGGAAGAGCAAGTATTGATTGGGGTGTAGATGATGTGAATGGGCGTCATGTGAAATAAGCCTAGAAAAATGGTTTGGAGCCTGATTATGAAGAGATTTAAATACTAAACAAAGGAGCCAGGATTTTTCCTAGCTGTAATAAGGAGCCACTGAAGCTTCTTATCAAAGGTGTGACATGGTCACATTTATTTTAGGAATTTAATTTTGGAAGCTGTTGCAAAGGATGGATTGGAGAGGGTTAAGGTGGAAGGAAACTGGAATTTATATTCCTATATTCTCTTCTGTATTCAGCTTTCTTCTGTAAGCACAGTTCCTGGTGTATAGTATGCTTAACAAATGCCTGCTGATCGAGTAATTGATTCTAGCAAATAATAACTCACATTTTAAAATAGTATTTTGAGATTTTCAAAGTGCTTCTCTTACAATGAATATATGAGATAGGTAGTATAAGTATAATTAGCCCATGTTGCAGATGAGGAGACTGATGTTTCATAGAAGTCAGTATGTTTAGGTTCACTTAGTAAGTGTTAGAAGCTTACCATTTTGGGGGGGGCCAGGGGCTCAGCGAGTAAGAGCACCGGCTCCAGTGTTGGGACGACCTGGAGATCAATTCCTGGGCTCAGACACTCAGCACCACACCCAGAAATAACTGGCCGAACCTTGAGCAAGTTACTTAACTCTGATTGCTTAAAAAAAAAAAAGAAGCTAACCATTTGAACCTATATATCTCCAGACTGCAAATCAAAGCTTCTTTCTACTGCTGTGTGGCATCAGCTCCAAAATAGAAGAGATCAAAAATGGCACAGGGCCAACTTAGCTCTCTTTGTAGATCATATTTTAAAGAAGATGATAATTGAACATTTTGGGATTTAGCTGAGTTTGCAGAAGTATATATAATTCTGCAATTGCTAACCCTGGTGCTTGGCCTGAGTTTTTTTTTCACAAAATTAATGCTTTAAAAAGTCATTGCTCAATGAGATCATGTAAATACAGATGTCTAAATAGCTACTGGAAGAAAATTATTGTTGTTGTTTTTAATAAGTTATTCTATACCTTTGTGAAGTACAAAACTCAAAGATGACTTCAGTTTTCCAAGGAGTTTTGTATTTTACTAAAAGGGGGGAAAAATCAGTCTTGACTCTTTTAGCCCAGTGATCAGAGAACTCTTGCATTGATTTTGCTCTGCTACTCAGGTAGGTTTGCAATTTATACTGATCTGATATTATCTGATTTGAACTTTACTTTCACTGGGAAAGTATTAATTTGAGTGCTATCTGTACAACGCTACAATACTGTACCCTCTTTAAGATCACTTTACACAGCTTGTGTAAACATCAAAGGTTCTTTCTCCAGGTTTCCTCAAGTTTAGAATTCGGGTTTGTTCAGTGCTATTCATAGTTTGAGCACGAGAGGGAGACAAAAGCTTGGCTAAATAGAAAACATTCTTGAGGGAGAGACAGCCTCCTTGTTCAAAGTGAAAACACAGGAAGACTTGGTACAGGATTTGTCTGCTGGGTATAATTTGGGTTTCCCAAACAAAATGCAACGAGCAAACAATATGCATGTTTTGTCTCTTAATTTTTTCTTCTCTAAGTCACCAGTTGGGAGCCACCCTGCCCAGATCGAGAAAGCAGAAGCTTCTTTAGTCTTATTCAATGTAGTATCCTGTGTGTGTTTCCTGCATTGATGCCACATGCATCTATTAAGTGCCAGTCACTGAATTATGTGCTGGAGACAGAGACAAAGACAAGCTCTGTCCTCATGAGATTTATATCCTATCTAAGGTGAAATATGTACACAAATAAATAAATACAAAATGTATACAAGGGAATTGGGGGGGCACTAACAAGGGAGGGACATCAGGAAAGGCCTTATGAAGGAGGTGATGTTGGAGTTGAGCCTTGAAGAGAGCTAGGGACTTTAAGATTCAAAGATGAGGAAGGAGAGCATTCTGGGCATGGCAGACACAGTGAATATTCTAATCTAATCAGAGGATTATAGATTTGGAGCTGGAGGGGATTCAGAAGTCATCTAGTCTCATCCTTTTATTTCATAGATGAGGAATCTGTGCCCCAAATCACATAGCTAATCATGAGCAGAACTGGGAGGTGAACCTGAGGTCTCCTACTCCAGATCCAACATTCTTTTCACTGCAACATATTGAGTGGGTTAGGAAGATGCCTAGCACTCACAGATACTAGGGAGGGTTTCTGTGGGCACTTGGACACTATGCCTCCTTCCCCTTTCCCTGCCTTTATTACTTACCCCATGGGCTAGTTGTCAGTTGGACACCAAGTATTTATAAAGCACTTACTATGTGCCAGGCACTGTTTGGGGGACTGGGGATATAGTGTGGTAAAGTGGAAAAAGTGTTGTGCTTGTATTAAAAAAGACTTGGGTTCCCAAGGCCAGCCTGAGCCTCACTTTCCTGAGCCTCTGTTCCCTGATCTGCAAAATGGCGGTAATGATGCCTGCCTCACAGATGTATTATGAAGCTCAGATGAGATAATATATGTAAAATACTCTGCAAACTTTATAAATGTCTCTTATTCTTATGAAACCAAAGGATGATATGCAAATGTGATTTTTTTTTTTTTACAATTTCTTTTGACAAAGATGTTTCAACTACTTGAGGGTAGTTACATTTCTGAGAACTGGTTTTCTTCCCCCCATAGGCTGCAAGGAGCTGACGACTTTCAAGTGATCTCGGTATTCTTGAATGATGATGAATGAGAAAGAGGCTTACAATTTACCAGGAACACAATCCTTTGAGCAGGATTAGCCCCCTCCCTGTGATCAGAGAGCTGCCATCCTTCCTCAATAAGGAATTCAGATATCCCCTTATGCCCTTTTTCCATCTTCTCAGGGTCAGCAAGAGAAGAGATGGTATTCTCTTCTTGCCTGAACATTTTCAGAGTGGTCCTTTCTCCGCCTTGTACAATATTTTACAGAGGTAAGCAGACTAATCCTCACACCATAGCTCAGACCTGGAGTCAGGAGAGTTGTACTCAAGTCCATGAGCAAATCAATTAACCTCTCTGAATCTGAGGTCTCTCAGTTGTGACAGGAGAATACTAATTAACGTTTGCCTTTCCTCCATTGCAGGATGGTTGTGAGAGATGCATTTTGTAAACCATATGATGATAATGAGTCAATAGAACACATAGCATAATAATATATAATATAATGCTAATATTAAATATAATATAAAGCAATATAAATAATAATAATAGTTAGCATTTTTATAGCACCTACTATGTACCAGGAACTGTGATCTTATTATCTTACATGATCCTTACAATAATCCTGGAAGATAAGCACTATTATGATCCCCATTTTATAATTGAGGAAACTGAGACAGAGGTTAAGTGACTTCCCTGGGATGATATAGCTAGTAAATATCTGGAATCAAAACTGAACTCAGGTCTTCCTGAGTTATCTACCTCCCAGGGTTGTTGTGAAGATAGAATGAGATAATGTTTGCAAAGTACTTTGCAAATCTTAAAGCATCGTATAAATACTAGTTATTATTAATTATTATTATTATCATATATTTACATCTTTGGTCTGCTTTTCCCAGTGTTCTATCCACTGAATTCTTTTGTTTTTGTAGGGGGGGAAGGTAAGGCAATTGGGGCTAAGTGATTTCCCCAAGGTCACATGGCTAGTAAGTTTTAAGTGTCTAAGGCTGGATTTGAACTCAGGTCCTCCTGACTCCAGGGCCAGTGCTCTATTCATTGCTCCACCTAGCCTCCCCTATCCACCGAATTCTAGCTGCTCTGAAGTGATTGAGAGTCTGACATCCTTCATGTTAAGAAGTGTGGTCAAGGGAAAGCTAGGTGGGCTGGGTGGAGGGGTGACCTGCTTTAAGTAACATTCTCAATCTGTTTTTCCCCTCTTGCCAGGGGACCAAAGACTAGTTTACTTAATGACTCATCAGGATATATCCTTCTCTCCTTGTCCCTGCTCCCTGATACATAACACTGCCAAAAGTGATTTTTCTAAAACATGGGTAATCTGGTCATTCACATCGTGTCATGCCCAAACCCAATATACTTCAATAATTTTTTCCGAGTCTTTGAAGAATGAAGCCATGGGGCCTTAGGCCATACTTACTCCCTGGCATTCTGCTTTCTTGGCTATCAACTTACCACACTTGGAACTGATCCAGGGGACTGGTTGTCCTTCAGGGCTTTCTAAATGTTCCTGATTGCTCAACTCCAGTAGGAGGTATAAAGCCCCTTTAACCTCCTGACCCATGAACCAGTTTGGCTCCCTAATTTTAGAGATGTGATGAAACCAAAGCCTCATTTTCTGTTCTCAGTTGCTGTTATGATTTCTGGAACCTGTAACTGTTATGTTCACTTTCCTCATTCTCTTCTACCTCTGTTTTCCCATATTTTAGACCATGACAGTGAATTTTCCAGGGTTTGTTTACAATGCAAAATGCATCCTAGATCTATGAGGAAATTATCCTAAAAGTCTTGTGCATGGTCTAGGAATGATTGGTTCAGATTTTAGCTCTGACTCTTGCTGGTAACTGACCTGCGTAAATCATTTAATTTCTCTTAGAGCCTCTTTTCTTATCGATAAAATGACGATAATAACACTTTTACTACCTATCTCCATGGTTATTGTGAAGAAAACATTTTGTAAACTTTAAAGTAATATACACACGTACTCACATACCTGGACCTAGAGTTGGGAAGATCTGAACGCCTCAGACACTTACAAGGTGTGTGACCTTGATCAAATCATGAAACCTCTGCCTGCCTCAATTTCCTCATCCATAAAATGGGGATAATAATAGCATCTACTTCCCAGGGTTGTTGTGAAGATAGAATGAGATAATGTTTGCAAAGTGCTTCACAAATATTAAAGCATCATATAAATGCTAGTTGTTATTAATTATTATTATCATATATTTACATTTTTGGTTGCTTATCAATATGGAGGAAAGTCTCTCCATGGACACAAATCACTTTCTTACCTTCCCTTTATTATTTTTATTTTTTTTTGCTTTTTGGAGGGGGAAGGCAGGGCAATTGGGGTTAAGTGACTTACCCAAGGTCACATGGCTATTAAGTGTCTGAGGTCGAATTTGAACTCAGTTCCTCCTGACTCCAGAGCTGGTGCTCTATTCACTGTGTCACCTAGCCTCCCCCTTCACTTCCCTTTATGTTCTCAAGTTGCCTGGGGGCACTGAAGAGTTAAATGACATGTTTATGGTCACTCACTTTGTGTGTTTAGGAGGCAAGATTAGACCCCAAGTGTTCCTGCTTCCAAGGTTGATCCTCTTTCCTCTATACCATACTTCTTTGCTATATAAATTTTCACTGTTATATTATTATTAGAAGTTTGTATGAAAGAAATGTACCCAATCTCAGACTGAATACTACCTAAGGTTTTTAATCTAATTGTTATTTTTTAATTTAATTTTTTCTACTAAGAAAAATTTGTTTTCTCTCCCTCTCATTCCTCTCCTCCCCACCTCCGCAATTGGAGGCTAAAAAAGAAAGGCAAAACTCTTGTTACAAATAAGCAATCAAAACAAATCCCCCCATGTCTAAAAGACATGTCTAATTCTGCACCTTTAAAGTCTACCTCTTTTTTAAAATAATATTTTCTTTTTTCCTCAATTATATGTTAAAATAATGTTAAACATTTTAAAAAAAAGTTTTGAGTTCCATATTCTATCCCTCCATTCCCCCCTTCCCTTTCCTGAGATAGTAAGCAATCTGATATAGGTTATACATATGCAATCATGTAAAATACTTCCATGTTAGTCATTTTGTACAAGAAGATTCAAACAAGAAAGGAAGAAAGAAAGAAAAAGGAAGAGAAAGGAAGAAAAAAGTGAGAAACTATGCTTCAGTCTATATTCAGACAATATCAATTCTTTCTCTGAAGGTGGATCATTGTTCATCGTGAGTCTTTTGGGTTTGTGTGAGATCATTGTATTGCAGAGAATAAGTCATTCACAGTTCTCCACTGTACAACATTGCTGTTACTGTGTACAATGTTTTCTGGTTCTGTTCACTTCACTTTGCATCAGTTCATGTAAATCCTTCCATGTTTTTCTGAATTTATCCTGCTTATCATTTTTTATAGTAAGCTCCTATAAAAATTTTTGTACACGTAGGGCCTTTCCCCTTCTTTTGAGTCTTTTTGGGATATAGACCTAATAGTGATGTTGCTAGGAACGAGGTAAACAATTTTATAGCCTTTGGTCATAGATTCAAATTATTCTCCAGAGTGGTTGGATCAATTCACAACTCCATCAACAATGCATTAGTATCCCATTTTCCCCACATCCTCTCCAACATTTATCATTTTTCTTTTTTGTCATATTAGCCAATCTATAGGTCTGAGGTGGTACCTCAGAGTCATTTTAATTTGTACTTCTCTAATCAATAATAATTTATAGTATTTTTCCATATGAATATAGATAGCTTTAATTTCTTTGTCTAAAAACTGCTGGTTCTTATCTTTTGACCACTTATCAGTTGGGGAATGACTTGCATACTTTTTTTAAAAAAAAGTACTCTTTTTCCAATTACATATAAAGAGACATTTTTAACATTCATTAAAAAAATTTTTTTTGAATTTCATCTTTTCTCCCTCCTTCCCTCCCCTCCTTCCTGAAAAGATAAGAATTTTAAATAGGTTATATATACACAATCATGTAAAACATCTCCATATTAGGCATGTTGTGGAAAAAGAAAGATCAAAAGGAATAAAAAAACATGGAAAAGATAAAGAAAGTGAAAATAGTATTCTTCTATCTGCATTCAGACTCTATCAGTTCTTTCTTTGTATGTGGATAGCATTTTCCATCATGAGTCCTTTGGAATCGAATGACTTGAATTCTTATAAATTTGACTCAGTTCTCTATATTTTAGAGATTCTTGCTATAAAAAATTTCCCCCAGTTTTCTGCTTTCCTTCTTATTTTAGTTGCATTGGTTTTGTTTGGCAAAACCTTTTAAATTTTATGTAATCAAAATTATACATTTTATATTTCATAATGCTCTCTACATCTTGTTTGATCCTAAATTATTTCGTTACTCATAGATCTAACAGGCAAACTATTCCATGCTTCCCTAATTTGATTATGGTATCACTCTTTATGTCTAAATTATGTATCCAGTTTCACCTTATCTTGGTCTATGGTATGGGAGTTTGGTCTATACCTAATTTCTGCCAGTTTTTCCAGTAGTTTTTGTCAAATAATGAGCTTTCATCTCCAAAGCTTGTATCTTTGCCTTTATCATGTACTAGATTACTATGGTCATTTACATGTATTGTGTACTTAATCTATTCCACTGATCCACCACTCTATTTCTTAGCTAGTACCAAATTATTTTGACAATTACTGCTTTGTAATACAGTTTGAAATCTGGTATGGCTAACCTACCTTCCTTCACATTTTTTTTTCACTGATTCCCTTGATATTATTGACCTTTTGTTTTTCTAGATGAATTGTTGCTACTTTTATGCCTCTATAAAATAATTTTTGGGGAGTTTAATTGGTATGGCACAGAATAAACAGATTAGTTTAGGTAGAATTATCATTTTGTTTTGTTGACTCAACCTACCCATGAGCAATTTATGTTTTGCCAATTATTTAGAACAATTTTTTATTTGTGTGAAAAATGTTTTGTAATTATGTTCATATAGTTCAAAAGTGTACTTCATTGAAAAGTTGGATAGTATGCTTTATCATTGGTCCTTTGGAATTGTGGTTGGTCATTGCCTTCATCAAAGTTCCTAAGTCTTTCAAAGTTGTTTATCTTTTAACAAAGTTGTTGTTACCATATGAATTGTTTTCCTGGTTCTGCTCACTTTACTCAGTATCATTTCATACATTTTTTCCCACTTTACCTAATCTTTAAATAAAGATGTTGAGGTCTAAGCTGGATCATGATTCTCTATGAAGCTGGAAACCATTCATTTGTTGCATCAAATGAAAATGACATCTTTTCTTGATAATATCTGATTTGGTATTGACATATTGATAATATCTAACTTGAATTTTCTGTGTAGCACTCAGTGGTTTATTTTTAGTGGATCAGTAAGCATCCTTATGTCATGATGGATTTGTGGCATTCCACCAATATTACCATACATTTTTGGATCATAGGATTTATAGCTAAAAGAGGCCTTAGGTTTCGTGTAGTCTAACCATTTTTTTGGGCACAGAGACTGACTTGCCAAAGTTCACAAGTTAGTAATTGAAAGGGCTATGACTGAAATTCAGGTTTTCTGATTCCAAATTCAGTGTTCATTTTCCCTTACTGCTTGCCTTGACTTCACCTACTCTTCTATGAAGGGAAAACCAAGGAAATTCAAAACTGGTACGTTATCATTATTTTTTAAAAATCAGACTTCATCTTGACACACATGTCACCACCAAAGTTCACAAAGGCATCCCCTTTATTTGCAGGTTTCCTCTTCTTCACCAAACAAAATGCAAACTCCTTAGACTGATATCGAAGACTTCACAATCTGACTTTAGCCTATCATTCCAGTCTTATTTCACTCACTGTGTTTCAACAAAATTAGACAAAGACTCTTCTCCAGTGTTGTCTTGCCTAATTCATTTACCTGTGGAACATCATAAGGTCATGAATTTAGAACTAAAAGGGACATGATGAAACTGGGGTGTTAAGTGACTTATTCATGGTCACCTAGCTAGAAAGTGTCAGAAATCGGATTTGAACTCAGGTCTTCCTGACTCCAAGAGCAATGCCATATCTACCTCACCCCTCTGGCTCTCTGCCCTGTCCTGTTTGTGTGAAATAGATTTTCCCCAAATCTTTACCTATCGGAACTCTTTTTTTTTTCCTTCCAGGCCCAGATCAGGTACCATGTCTTCTTGTGATAACTTCCATAATTTCCCCCCCCCAATAGAAGTGATCCTACTCTCCTTAATCTCCCACTCCTTTTTCTTGAAAATCTCCTATTCATTTATCATGTTTAAAGTATTATTATTATTGGAATAATAATATTCATAATAATATTACATACTATTATAATAATAAAAACAATACAAGTTTTACCCTCCAATGCTTTGAGAAAATGGTCTATGGTATTTCCTCCTCATATTCCTAGTGCCTAGTAATCAACCAGTCAATCAGTGAACATTTTTAAACATCTAAGATGATACAGACATTATCCTATATGCTTCAGTCAGTGTTAGGTACTTACTATGTGCCATACTCTCTGTTAAGTGCTGAGGTTACAAGAGAGAGTTCCTGCCCTCCAGGTGCTTACATTCGAATGGGGGAGACACCATACTATATACATAAAGCAGCACATTCAAGATAACTATAGAGTAGATGGAAGGTATCCTCAGATGGGAAGGCACCAATAGCTGGGGGTCCTGGAAAAGTCCCCTTGGAGCAGGTGGAGCGTGAGATAAATTTTAAGGGAAGCCAAGAATTGTAAGAAGTAGAGGTTATAAGGGAGATTCCTCCAGGCTTTGGTGCAGCCAGTTTAAAAGCACGAGGGAGGGGCGGCTAGGTGGCACAGTGAATAGAGCACCAGCCCTGGAGTCAGGAGGACCTGAGTTCAAATTTGGCCTCAGACACTTAAAACTTACTAGCTGTGTGACCTTGGGCAAATAACTTAACTCCAACTACCCAGCCTTGGCCCCTCCAAAAATAAAAAAAAAACAACAACCCCAAAACATGAGGGAACAGTAAGTTAACCAGAATGGTTAGTTTGTGAAGTGTATAGAGGGGAGTAATGTGTTAAAAAACTAGAAACATAAGAGTGAGGCCAAGTTATAAGGAGTTTTAATGTCAAAAAAGGAGATTTTTCCTTCCAAGAGGTAATAGGGAGTCACTCGAGTTTATGCCTTAGGAAATCACTTTGGTAGCTGTGTGGAGAATGGATTGGAGTGGGGAGAGACTTTAGGCAGAGTACAAGTAGTTAGAAGGCTATTACAATAGTACAAGTGAGAGTGATAAAAATCAAAATAAAGCCTGCTGAGAAAATTGAGATTGATCTTGTATCATTTTCTTATTGATCCTATTTGTAATTAATTGCTTTTGTCCTGTGATTGCTTAAGTCATGGCTCTTTGTCTCTGAACTTGGTTCGGAATTCAGCTGGACTGGAATGGATTAAGTTTAGAGATCCAGCTCTCCTGCTAATCACTGATTTATTCTTGTCTCAGAGAATTTAGCTGACCTTAGAGGATGTGTGTGTGTGAACACAAGGGAGTCAGGTCTAGTATCTTTGCACCACGAGCCCATCCTTCAAGGATGTCTGATTTGCTGTTCAAAAGGAACCAGTCTGTTATCTTTTGACCTTGCATCTTGACTCCAATAATGAACACTTCTTAGTCTCATGAGAAAAGAAGGGGGTGGGTGGGGAGTCATTGATAGTCCTCATCACTAAACTTTTAGCCAATCTTGTGTCTCAGCTTTGTAACTAATCATATTGACCTCAATCCCATGATGTCATCTACCCTGTTCTTTGTTCTGTACTCTCCAAAACCTATAAAAGGGAAACTCTCAGGGGCGGCTAGGTGGCACAGTGAATAGAGCACCAGCCCTGGAGTCAGGAGGACCTGAGTTCAAATGCATCCTCAGACTCTTAACACACAAAAAAGCTAGCTGTGTGACCTTGGGCAAGTCACTTAACCCCAACAGCCTTACCTTCCCCCCTCCAAAAATAAAAAAAAAGGGAAACTGTCTCTTTGGTTAGGGTCTATGATACATATAGAGGCAATACATTGACCCATGAATTGACAGGCAGCATGCTCCTGCTGATGTTATCTTGCTCAGAGAATTGCCTCAGTTTACCTTTGTGCTAAATTTCCTTCACAACACTGCCTTCAGATCTATTACTAGCATAGCACCCTGCATATTCTTCAGCACTTGAGGTATCTGTGATGTCCACAGTATAGGGATTTCCTCCACTGACTCATATCTTATTTTTTCTGTGCCTCAGTAGATAATCTCCATGAGTGGCTGTGTATGAAAACAACAGTAACAACAATTGTCACCTACTTCTCAACCCTCTGATGATTGAACCTCTAAATTTATCAAAGCTGGGAAAGGTGATGGCATTTTGCCATGGTGACTCTGAGTTCTTAAGGTTTATGCTCTATACCAAGAACTACCAAACTACTATCCATTGGCCAGCCATCAGTAGGTCATATGGTATGAGTTGCTTTTTTTCTTCTGTGCCTACTTCCTCCTCTCCCTCCTTTTGACCATTAGTGTGTATTTGCAAGATGGTAAGGAAAGAGGCTTAGGAAAGAATTGCTCTCTCTACAGAGTTCCCTGGCTTGTCATGGGGTTGAGCCTGACACCTTTGTCCTGTGAGTAACATACTCTAAGTAGCAAACGTAATTGGGCAAGTAGGAGCTTGGAAGAGAAGGATCCTCCCTTTTCTACATTATCTCTTTGTCTTCTGACTACTATGCCTACCCCTAGAAACCTTGATTTTGGTGACTTTTCCGATTTGGATAATGTTTTTGCTGGTGACTTGGGTCATGACTAGTAATTTAATTTACATACAGTGGACAGCTGCTAAGTGGTAAAAATTTAGAGGAACTGTTCTACAGAGAGGATTTATACCAATCACTAAACCTTTTGGCCATCTAGCTCCCTTTATATTATCTTTATAACTAGATGAACTAAATTTCACAGCTATCTGAAGAAGACAGACTTATCCAAATCATCTATATTTTAGCAGGCAGCACCAAATTCTAGGCCTCTGAAGCATATTTTAAATATTTTTTTCACCATGCCATATATTTTAAGTATCATTAAAAAGCCATTTTCATAGCTTTAAAAATATATGTGCAATATATTTTATGAAACCTATAACAAGTCTATGAAAAATTGATTATTTTTTCCAGAGATGTGCTCAAATGATTTCTATTTTACTCACCCAACGAGAAGCCTAGTGCATGCCATGTTCTTAATCTTCTTTACTCCAGTAAATGTAATCAACCTGAGAGCAAACTAACAGTGAAGGGTCACTAGGCTTGGGGATCCAAATAACTCTCTGTGGTGGGTAGGTCAACTCCATCTGACTCTATCATTGAAAGTTCAAGAATTGCCTTTTAAAGGCTTGGTTTTCCTGTCTGTCAATTCTCTTGTATTAGCCCCATTTTGAGTTATTGTTGACATTCTCCTCTACCAGTCTGCCTCAGGCACCAGACATCACAGGACCAGTGTGTTGGATGTACTAGGAGAAGTGATCCAAGGAAAACCTGAAGGTTTTCTGAAGAAGAGCCTTCAAAAGATGATACCCAGAGGCAAAGGTCATATTAATCAGGACAGTATTCCATAACAAAGACATGGAACATATTCCTGATGTTCTTCAGTAGTTTTTATTAGAAAATGATTAAAAGTAATAGTGTCAGCTTTACTTGGGGAGGAAAATAGGGAATTTTGGAGAGATGTGTTGAAGAAAAAGGATTGACATAAAGTTAGATCCATAGATATGAAAAGTTGCCTTCAGGAGAACATGTAGAAATGTATTCTGCATTATGAAGGTCTCCTGACATAAAGTCTCATTCAATCCAGCATAGACTAGTGCCTGTCATGGATTCATATTGGACCTGCTTTGGGGGTCTGAGAGGTGACAACAGCAGTGATAGTGGGAAAATGCATGAGTAACATCTTGGGAATAAAAAAGGAAGAGACAACATACTCTAGAATGGATAGAATGTTGGACTTACATCCAGAGAGACCTGAGTTTAAATCTAGTCTTGGGCACTGATTAGTTGGGTGATTCTGGGCAAGTCATTTAACCTCCCCCACCCTCAGTTTCCTCTTCTGTAAAATGGGAATAATAATTACACCTACATCACAGAGTTATTTTGAAGATAAAATGAGTTAATAAGTAACAAAATATAAGTTCCTTGAGTTTAGATACTATCTTGCTTGCTTATATTGCTATCTCTAGCATGTAGCACAGTGTTTGACAAATGTTATTGTCATTTCGGTCATGTCCGACTCTTCATGATCTCATTTGGGGTTTTCTTGGTAAAGGTACTGGAGTGGTGTAGCAGCAAGCACCCCAAGCGTCCCCAGGGTCACTGCCAACACAGGTTCTTAGATCTGCTTTGTTAAAGGAAAGCAACACAAAACAGGTTAACAAGCTTACTTTAATCAGTCAAATATGTATCGTTTACCTAGTTCAGGGGAAAAAGGTCAGCACCCCGAACTTCAGAACATACAGACAAAATTATCTAGACAGAAACAGATCAAGTAGACAGATTTCCAAACTATCCAACCATTATATCCATACCAAATCAACATCTGGGTTTTTCAAAGGTGGGGGGGTGGTGGTGGCTCTCAACAATGGCTTCCCAGAGTTTCATCTGATCAAATCACAGAACACTTCTCAAAGTGAGCCCCCAAAACAAAGCTACACATCAGGGCTTATATAGCCTTCTCCTGGCTCAGAGAATGTAACAACCTTATTGACCCACTGGCCAATCAAAAAGTATCTACTGAAAAACAAGCCTCCCATCCCAGGCTCCAGGTGCACTTTAGCCTAGGGGCAGGGAAGATCTTACAAATTTACATTCCCATTACAAGTGGTTTTCCATTTCTTTTTCCAGCTCATCTTACAGATGATGAAACTGAGGCAAACAGGGTGTAGCACCAATGCAATATTTACAGCACCACAATCACGATAAAGACTTTGACTAAGTATCACATGACATTTGATCGCAAAATATATCAAACTCTCCATATAGAGGATAGAACTGAAACATTTATTTAGACACCAGAAAACCGAATCCCAAAACCAGGAAGCCGATTCCATCATAGTACCAAAGATATTCAGAAGCCCTAATAACACTGAGAGCCACAGCATCCTTCAACATCCCCAAAAAACCAATGCAAGATCAATACTTACTCACAAACCTCTCTGTCTCCTTAATGAGCCTCCTTTCTCCCCCACTGTCTCGCTAGCTCCAACCACCAGCTTCCTGTGGGCTCTGCTTCCCTTTAGCAAACTCCTCCCACCACAGGCGCTACGTGACCATGTTCAGCCTATTAGGGGGCAGAGTTCATCTTCACAGCAGGGAAGCTTCCTGTGGGCTCTGCTGCACCTTTCAGCAAATTCCCTCCATCACAAGCTCCATGTGATTACATTCAGCTTATTAGGGGGCAGAGTTTACTTTCAAAGCAGGGGAGGTCTTCAAACTACTCCCTAGGTCTGTTAAGGGGCAGGGAAGATCTTCAAATTCCCATTCCCGTTACACAGGGTTAAGTGACTAGCCCAGGGTGACATAGCCAGTAAGTGTCTGAGTCTAGATTTGTACTCAGGTCTTCCTGACTCCAGGCCCAGCACTCCATCCACTGCTCTACCTAGTTGCCCCATGTTTGGCACATAATTAGGATTCAATAAATGTATTTTTTCTCTTTAACTATAGAATTATATGCAAACCTTAAACTGCTATATATAAATGTTAGGTATTATTATTAACAATAAATATATTTTAAAAGATATATTTTTGCTTAATCCTTTGGAAATAGGAAACATTTGCTTGCAACTTACTCAGTGACTGACTCTCCATTTATCATTGCACAAAGGGTAAAAGGTTCCCTCATGAGACACAGCTTAACTTCTGGCTCTTACATCATTTTTCTTTAAGTCTCTAGACTGGTCCACTCTTCCCTCAGAGTCCCTGTCCTCAAAGAACTTTCATTAAAGCCAGGAGGGCAACATATATACATGGAAGTAGGAGTGACTGGAGCCTTAGAAGTGGCTTATGGGAGTCAATTGTTAAACTTTCAATGTGAGTATTTGCATCTCATAAATCAGCAAAGACTGCAAATCAGGGCTTGAGTTCTTGTTCTGTTGATTCTTAATAAAGTGATGGAGAAAGTGTTAATGAGGGGGATTAAACTTGAAAGTGTGTCATGGGTACATTTCCCCACAGCTCTCTGGAGGGAGTTTACATTTACCAGAATGTTGTTGCATGTAAGTATTTACAAAGCCCCAAGCAGAGTGACTTTGGTGGGAGGAATTAGAGCTATCAGAAAGGCCTCCTATAAGATGCGGAGCTTGAGCTGAACTTTGGAGAAGACTGGGGATTCCAAGAAGCAGAGGGGAAGACGGAGTGTCTTCTAGGCATAGACAGCCCATGTCAAGCAGAGAAGATGGGAAAGGAAGTATCATGTGAAGGAAATAACAAGAAGTCAGTTGACCTGGACCAAAGAGTGTGTGAACAATGAATAATAAGGCTAGAAAGAGGTTGGTGTCAGGTTATGAATGGCTTAAAGTGATCAAAACAGGAGCCTAGAGGTTATAGGGAACCACTGGAGACTCCAGGACCTTGACCTTTAATCTCTTGGAGATCTTTTGCTAAAGGGAGGGGGGATGGTTTTCTGCCATTTATTATTTGTTATCTAGGGGTGTCCACTGATATCAGTGGGTAATGCATTTCTAAAACAAAAGAAAAAGTATCAACCAATCAATCAAAAGGTTTTTATTAAGTGCCTATTACAAGGTTGTGCTTGCTCCTGGGGATACAGAGGTAGAAATGAAATAGTCTCTGCTCTCACAGTATAACAGAGTTATTCTAAGATGTAAAGGATGCAGGTGAATTGTAGGGAGATGGCTCACTCGCTTCATCATCAATGAAAACTTCACAATCTAGCTTGTTTTGTAATGGATTTTCTTTTTTTATCTCCAGCAGCACAATGAAATGTAAAGTTTACATAGAAGTGCTTAAACCTGAAAATAGAACATCGGGATTTTTGCAAATCGTGCCTTGGAAGCAGCTTGCAAAAATGGGGATAAATAAAAATCAGGTGCAGAGTCCTTTTGTACTCAGGTTGAGGGAGTACAAGACTACTAAACTGATTTATCTTAAGTTTTTATTCAGGGATGGCATGGATGGTACAGTTCATCATATTTAGAACTTTGGTGAGGACAGCCTAGGGCTTTGTTTACTTGTGCTTCCATCATCTGTCAAGATGAATGTGGGGTTTCCAATTGCATAAGTCTCTCCAGGGTTTCATCCTTTCTTCCTCTATAGAAATGGATGCCATTCAGAGACCACACAGGCAGACACAAGGGTAGGAGTGCTAAGGTTAATGCTGCCGGGGATGAGAAGAGTGATGTTTGCCAGAGTAGAAAGCATTTGGTCACATCTGTCCCCTGTCAAGAACCAGCTAAAGTCCCTGCCAGCTGGGCTCTGTATGGAGGTCCTTAAAGATTGGTCTATTGGTCTTAGGGAGCAGCTAGGTGGTACAGTGGACAGAGTGCCAGGCTTGGAGTAAGAAAGACTCATCTTTCTGAGTTCAAATCTGGTCTCAGACACTTACTAGCCATGTAACTCTGGGTAAAGTCATTTAACTCTGTTTGCCTCAGTTTCCTCATCTGTAAAATAAGCTGGGGAAGGAAGTGGCAAGATGCTCTAGTATCTTTGCCGAGAAAACCCCAAATGGAGTCTCAAAGAGTTTGACATGGCTGAAATGACTCAACAACATTGGTTTTAGCCCCAGCCATCTGGCTTGTCTATATCATAACTTACAGGGAATTATGGCCTTTACAAGGGGCCTCTGGGAGCTTATGGTTCAAGTGACCTCAAGATTGGATCATTTGTGGTCTATCGTGGTCACAGTGGCAGAATGACTCACTAGGGGCCCTTAGGCTCAGAATCCTAAAAGATCCCTTCCATCTCAGGAAGAACCATGGATAAAATATCAGAGTTCCTTATGATTTCTTTTCCCTGTTTCCCTTCTCATGCTTTTCTTGCTTCTTTTATCTGAATGTCAAATTTTCTATTCAATTGTTTTTTTTTGTCAAGAATGCTTGAAAGTCCTCTATTCCACTGAATGACCATGTTTTCTCCTGAAACATGATACTCAGTTTTGCTGGGTAGGTGACTCTTGGTTTTAATTCCAGCTCCCTTGCCCTCTGGAATATCAAATATGATCCATATTCGATCCCTCAATGTAGAAGCTGCCAGATTCTGTGTAATCATGATTGTGTTTCCACAATATTCAAATTGTTTCTTCCTGGCTGCTTGTAATATTCTCTCCTTGATTTGGGAATTTTGGAACCTGGCTATAATATTCCTAGGAGTTTTCTTTTTGGGATATTTTTCAGGAGGTGATTGGCAGATTCTTTCAACCTCTATTTTGCCCTCTGGTTCTAAAACATCAGGGCAGTTTTCCTTGACCTTTTGAATATATTAACTAAACAACTGACTTACAGGAAGGTATGTGAGTAAATTCTAGAGGAAGGAAAGATTAGAAAGCTGTTTTAAGAAGAGTTTTGAGTCTTGTTAATAGAAGAGAGTGACCTTAGGTATTTTGTATGTCTGGGAGATCTAAAGACCTATTTTACTTTTTTAGTTTCTAAAAAGCATAACTCTTATTGTCCAAGGGAGAAAGCACAGAAAGTCTTTTTGCACACTGTAAATTAGACCTAGAGTTTTGTTTCTTGTACATGAGAAGTATTTGTGGTATAGGTTGAAATAATCACCTGTAATGACGCTTAATGACAAAAATTTAAGCCCTATGTGAATTTGTGTATTGTTTCCTACATATAATATATTGAGGGTTTCTATAGATTTTATCTTATTTTAGTTATATTGTTTGTATACTGTTCGCCCGTTTCTGTTTTTTTTAAATTTTGTATCACTTCATACACATTTTCCCAAATTTCTCTGAATTCCTCATGTTTATCAATCCCTCTTGCCATAAAATTACCTCATTACATTCATATGCTCCATTATTTAAAAAAACATTGTAGAATTGACAGGTACCTATTTTGTTTCCAGTTTTTTTTTCCACCATAAATGTGAATGTGTTGGTATATATAGGTCTTTTCTTTCTGTCCTTGAGAAAAATGCCCAGTCATGGGTTCATTGAGTCAAAGGGTATTGAACAATTTATTAACTTTTCTTACATAATGCCAAAGCAATTTCCAGAATAAACAACATCTGCATGCATGCAGTATAAATGGAAGTCTATCACTTATTAATCTGTTTAATGACAAAAATCATTTTGCATATTTTAACCCTACCTGCAAGATAGCTAATAATGACTGCTGTTCTATAATGCATTTATTGAGTTCTCCTATGGTTATGTGACATTACCAAATAACCAAATTTCTTCCTTCTGAAGCATGTCATAGAATGTTTTTATTTTAGATATTAAGAAAATGGATATAAAGAGGTACAGCTGGTCAAGATCAAATTCAATATTATTAAGGTACATAAGATGAGAAGGGAACAGAGAGTTCTACAATTACAGATTGACAAGTTGTTTTAATATCCAGTCAAGTCAGGAGAGGAATACAGCTCTGGAGGAGGTGGATTGATTAAGTAATACAGCACCACAGGCCACGGGTTGTAATGGATTTTGGTTTGGCAGAAGGTTTCGTGATGTATGTGGCTTCAGGGTTCAACTTCTGAGCACACGAGAAGTGCTGATACCATTACCTATAATTGTCTTTGGTGGCTCCCTCTGATTATCACATCAAACCTTTGAATGGGGTGGAAGAGAAAAAAAAAGGCTTTAGAATTAGCAGGAGAAAATGGAACATTGAAGTCAGAAACCAATAAGTGGTCACAGAGATGCCAAGAGTGAAACCGGTAACGAGACAGAATTAGTTCTTCCTGACAACTTGAAATTGCCTGGAACATTATAGAAATCAATCAGCCAGTTAAAAGCAGGCTCTGAGTGACCACTGACATTTACAATATGTCTGGACATAAAATTAGAGACAATGACCGAGATTTGGACTGATCATTCGAGGAGACAAAAAGATAAAAATTAGCTTCAACCAGAACTTTTTACCAATTACCACAAAGTCTGTACAACTAGAATTATTTGATCACTTATTCCTCTAATGATGTATATTGCTCCTTTTGTTTTCCCTATAACACAATACTGGAAATATATAGTAAAAGTTACCTCATTGAAAATTTCCTCGGTATTCCTTATTTTTGTTTTTGTCATTGCATTCTGGTGACTTATTGTTTCGTTGTAATCCCTGGAGCTCAGGATTATAAACTGAAATGCCAAGAAAAGCTTGGTAAAGACTTTGCTCCTTACCTTCTCCCCTGCCCCATCTTACTCCCTCTTGCCCTGTCCCCCTCAGCTCACTGTTCTCAGATATAACCCTTCCATATTCTTTTGGGGGCTAGGTGGTAATTCCTACTAGGTAATTGGATTAAGGAAATACAATAGACACATTCTATCTTCATTTCAAGGCAACATTTCACAAAGCCTCTCATGATATTCCTGCAGATAAAATATGTATGATGATGCAATTAGGTGTAACTGTAGCATGTTGAATAACTCTATCCCAAAACAGTACAGATTAATGGTGATCTATACTGGTCTGTAGTAGAACACCACAAAACGCTTCCCCAATCTTGTTCTGCTCAACATTTTTTTTAATCAGTGACTTGGATTGAGAAGATATGCTTATCTTCTTTGCTGAGACACAAAAGTGACTATAAGTCATGAAATAGCACAGTCTCCAGAGAGTGAAAGTTGTGTGTTTCCCAAATGCCAGCGAAGAGGCAAATGGTGGGTCTGAGTGAGGTGTAACACATTACCAGCCAAGAGCTGTGCAGAAGAAGCAGGGAAAAGCATGCATGAGAGATGTGTGACCATAGAAGAATGGTGTTATGTGCCAAGATCAAGGGATGATTAGTTAATGGTCTGCCTGTTCTCTTGGTATCCACGAAATGCCAAGAGAACCCGAAGAAGGCTCTTATAATAGAAGGTGGTTCTTTCTGTGAAGAGACTATGGGAGGACATGAACCAGAGTCCCATAGGACTATGAGGATGGATTGTGAACTGCATCGTGGACAGAGTGCCCTTATTGAGGAGATCACAAATCCTTTGAAATATGGCACAAAGCAAGGAGACACTACTAATATTAGAGCTGGCAGAACCAAAGTAAAAAATTATCCGACAAGTTAGGGTAAAACCATCAAAAATTTTATATTGGTATTTTATATTGTTCTAGCAATCAAAGTTAAGACCAACAAGCAAAATTTTAGGGTTACAAATTCCAGATTAATTCAAGAAAGTATTTTAGAGATATGTAAAAATGGAATAGAATCTCTTATAAAAAACTAAGTTATTTGTCACTAAAATATTTAAACAGAGGCTGGCTACTCATTTATCAGGGATATTAAAGTGATTCCTAGAGTGGGTCAGAAGTTAGACTCAATAACCCCTAAAAACATTCTAGCTCAGTTTTTCTACTTTGCCTTATGGGTCCCCAAGTACTTCTGGAACTACTCAGTGATTTCTGGGGCTCTGGTTAGAGAAGATATAGATTCGTCACTTGTAGGACAATCTATAAAGTCAATGATTGACAAAGTCGGTCATGGGGACTGCTCATCTCGTAATTCTGACTTCCTAGACTACTGATTTGTGATTGACCAAAATTGTCAGATGTTTTCAGAAGTACTCTGACCTCCCTTTCTAGGACTGATCTTGAACATAAATCAAAGATTGAAAAATGTCAAGTGCATTTTTTATTAGGACTTTAGAAATGTTCTAAACTCAATTCAATAATCATTTATTAAATGCCCACTTTGTGCAAGGCCTATGATAGATGATGGTGATAAAAAGACAAATGCAAAACTACCTTTGCCTTCAAGGGGCTTACATACTACTGGGAGGGGAGTGTATAATATATACTCATACATGGTCATTAGAAGGGAGAGATTCCTAACAATTAGGTGGGTCAGGAAAAGGCTTCATCTAGTTGGAGAAAAGAGTTGGAGAAAATGGAGTGTATTACAAAATTGTTGCTATGTAAAATGTGATCATAAAGCAATGAGACAGATGTTTTTGTGTGTCCTATTTACATCAGTCTCATTACTTTATTATCATACCATGTTTTCCTAAAAGTAACAGATTATGGAAGACAGAACAAGACAAAGTAAGGAACTTTGAAGGTTTTCTAACTAAAATTAAACAACAACTTTTATTAGTAACATATGGAAACAACCACAGATTTCAACCTAGGAGGGATCTTAAAGGTTTAGTCCAACTCCCTCATTTTTTTTTTTAAGCAATCAGGGTTAAGTAACTTGCTCAAGGTTACACGGCCAGTTATTTCTGGGTGTGGTGCTGAGCGTCTGAGCCCGGGATTCGATCTCCAGGTAGTCCCAACACTGGAGCCGGTGCTCTTACTCGCTGAGCCACCTGGCCGCCCCTCTCATTTTTTGCATATGAGAAAACTGAGACCTAGAGATTTTGACTTGTCCAAGGTAACAAAGGTAATAAATGGTCAAGCTAGGATTTAAACCCAGAGTCTCTGATTCCCAACGGGACATGGTTTTTACTGTGACACAATGCCTTCTACTTAGAAGAGTAGAACTTTCTTTTGAGTGATAACAGGTAGAAATAGAATCATAGAATCTCGATCTAGAAGGAAGCTCTGAGGTCCCATACTTGATGTGGGAATCACCTTGACAGATATTACAAAAAAAAATAATCAGTTTTTAGTTTGCTGAAATATACCTCTCACATTTGCTTTTTGGTCCTACTTATATCCAGTGAGGCCAACTGGAACAAACCTAATCAATTTTCCCCATGGCAACCCTTCAAGTATTACAAGACCATTGTTGCCTTCTCCCTGAGTTTTCTCCAGGTTAATCATCCTGGGTTACTTCAGCTAATCCTTGTTGTGACATGGTTTTAAATCACCTCACCAGTCTAGTCACCATCTTCTAGAGGCAATTCAGCTTTTCATTATTCTTCCTAAAATGGACCCAGATTATATGTGGTCTGACCGGAATAGAGGACAACAAGACTATCAATCCATTTGGTTTGGATGTTATGCTCCTATGAAGACTGCCTAAAAGGATAATTACTTTTTATGGTTTCCTTGTCATTCTAATGACTCATTCTGAATTTCTAGGTAGAGTTATATCTTCCACATCATGGCCTTCCCTGTTGTGGTTTTGATATATCATAGGTTGGCGTAAAAAACTAAATAGGAATTTTGGGGAGGGTTTTGTGGAAGCTGAAGATGACATGCAAAGGCCAGCAGATGACACAGAAAAAGTTTAGAAGACCAGAAATACATAAAACATATATATGTGTATATATAGTATTGTATAATATCAACATATTTTACCTTTTAATACCATAATAATTCAGACTTCTTCTCTGGTATAAAGGGAGGGACAAAAATTCATGCAGATTTTTCCAGACTCTAACCCCTGCCATGTGGAAGGAATAGGATAAAGACTAGGTCTCTGATTTCGTTGGTATAGAGAACTCTTGGACGAGGAAAGTCCCTTCACCATTGCAGGTTGGTACCTTCTCTGTAATGTATAGTCTTAAATTGCTTCCCAGAGCATTTAAAGATTAAATGATTTGTCCAAGGTCCCACAGCCAGTATGTGCCAGACATAGGTCTTGAAATTAGATCTTCCTACCTTCCAGTCTAGCACTCAATCCATTATACCACACTGCTTCTCTAAGAATATGCAATTGACTGAAATCCCCATGCCTTTTTCATATAAGCCCTTGTCTATCCATGCTTTCCACCCACCCTGCCCCATCCTGTACTTCTCCTTGTTCAGCTGATTATTTTGCACCCTAGGGTTGAAATTTCAATGTATTTCTATTAAAGTCCATTTTATTAGATTTGGTCAATTACTCCATCTTGTCAAGACCTTTTTAGATCTTAATTCTGTCATCCAAGACATTAGCTGTCCCTCCCTGCCTACTGTCATTTGTAAATTTGATAAGCATGCTATCTCTGTCTTCATCCAAGTCTGTGCTAAAAATGTTGAACAGAATAGGCAATTCATCAATAAACTTCTAGTGAGTACTATTATATGCAAGATAAAGTGGGAGATAAATAGAGTTGAAAGACATATCTTTGCTCTTAAAGTGCCTCTAGTCCGGTTAGAAAGAAAGAAGATGGGCATGCAAATGTAATGAAGAACTTAAAACAGCATAGGTTAGGTGTCAAAAGAATCCTACAGATATTGTGTCATAGAAGTTCAGAGGATGCACAAGAGAGAACACCATAGGGTGGTCAGGGTAGGTTTCATGATAGGATTGGCATCAAACTTTGAAAGTTTGATACATTCAACTATGATTTCATTTTTGCCTTGAATTCAACATACATTTATTAAGCACCTATTATTTGCAAGGTACTGTCATAGATACTGGGAATATAAAGACAAAAATGAAAATAAATCCCTGTCCTCAAGAAGCTAACATTCTACTGGGGCTTAATCTCATAAATGGATCAATCGCTATAAAATTATTGGAGGTGGCAGAATTAGGAAAGGCTTCTGATAAGGGTGGCACCTGAACTGAGGCTTGGATGTGAACTCATTGTGAATAGGGATCATTTGATTCTTTGTATTTGTATGCCTAGTACCCAGCACAGTGCCGGATACATAGCAGTCACTTAGTAAATGTTTTGTGATCAACTAATTAAAGGAAGAAAACTAAAGATTCTGAGAGGTAGAGGTAAGCAGGGAAAATACATCAATTCTGGGAGTTCTGTTCAATGTCTTAAATATCTCCTGTCCCACTATTTTGTCACTTGTGGGTTTTGTAGAACTTTTGACCCCAGGGTAGCCTAAAAGATCAAAGGCTGGACACGATGTCCCAGTGGTCAGATTTAGGCACAGGCTGACCAAGGACCCTTGTAAGGTCACATCAGCCCTGGAATTCACACCTTCTCAATGCCATCTGCCCTTGGGGCTCCTCCTTTCTCTATGTTTAGAGGATGGAGAGGTGAGATCTCTTCCCATAGCCTCATTTAAGAAGAACACCTAGTTTAGGCATCATTTCATTTATCACTTGGCTGCATTGCTCTGGATTTCTCCAGGTATCTTTCCCTACACCTACTTTCCATCTTTCTTTTGTATTGTATTCCCCTATTACATTATATGGTCCTCAAAGGCAGGAACTATGTTTCCCTCTTTTCCCCTTGGTATCCTCACTGCTTATCACAGTGTTTTGGCACAGAGTGGCTGCTTAATAAATGTTTATTGAGGGGTGGCTAGGCATGCAGTGAGTACAGTGCTGGCCCCGGAGTCAGGAGGACCTGCTTTCAGATCTGGCCTCAGACACCTAACACACACACACACACACACACACACACACAAAAACACCTCACTGTGTGACCTTGGTCAAGTTACTTAACCCCAAATGTCCTCCAAAAAGCAAAAAAGAAATTAATAAATGTTTATTGACTGACTTAGGTAAGGCTGTCTCCAAAGGTCCCAATAGTATATAGACAGTACCAGGCTCATTGTTTCTTTTAATGCATAATGGTGAAAGAGAGGGAAGAATCATAGTCATGGTAACACACTGACATATTACTGGATTGATGTGCAAAGGGAAACTGTGTGTAGAAGGCGACTGATGTGAAAACAACTGGCAACAGCATATGTTTTCTTTCATTACTGGTAAGAGTAATTATTGAGACATCAAGATCCTGTGTTAGGTGAGGAAAACAGAGTTATCATAAATTCATAAATTTGACAAGGACAAGATAAGCTTCAGATGACAAGCCTGATATTTCAGAATGCCAAGAACTGGTAATAATGAGAAAGGATCAAACAATATCTCATAAATTCTACCAAAATATGGGAAGCCAGTCAACAAAAAACAGCCAGAATGCATTAATGTATCATTTCCTGTCCATATATGAAACCCGTCCATTCAGAGACATCAATGCCCACCTGTGAGTGGCCCCACAGATTGTTGGGACTCTGACAGATTCTTATTTTTATATTTTTCAAGGAAAAATTCTTAAGACCTCTTGGATAATTAAGAACACATTTTGAAAATGAGAATGGTGATGACGCAAATGTCAGGTTTTCCTTCATTTGAGTTGATCAGAACAAACAGTGAAGCCATTTTTAGAAGATAAGGGGAGACATACATATTCTGAAAATTTTGCTGCAATGAAAAGGCATTTATTCACCAGCATGTGGATAGGTTCCATAGGGGCTACATAGCCTGTATGTGCTTACCCACAGACCCTCTTCTCCTTCATTAGCTTCTAAGCTTCTTGAGGGCAGGGGCTGCCTTTTGCCTCTTTTTGTATCTCTAACACTTAGCACAATGCCCAACACATAGCAGGTACTTAATAAATATTGATGGTTTGCTTCTCTGGACCTTAACTCTATTGATTCAAAGTGCTTCATAGAGTATGAAAACCTAAATAAAGTTGATAGGCCTACATATATTCAGAAGGTTTTCATCAAAAATGTCTTCAAGGCCTTGCTGATATTGCATATTACCAATCAATCCAGTGTATTGTGGTTCCTTAAAAAAGTTTGTAGATAAAAAATGATGAAATGAACGATTTCATAGGAAACTAAGAAGACCTCTGTGAACTGATACAGAGCAAAGCGAACAGAACCAGGAGAACAATCTATACAATGACAATAGCGTTGTAGAGATAAACAACTTTGAAAGACTTTAGAATCTGATCAATGCAATGATTAACCATAAGTTGAGAAGAATGAAGATGAAGCACTCTATTGATCTTCTGACAGAGGAGTAATGTATCTACAAATGCAGAGAGACATCTGTTTTCCAGGCATGGTCAATGTGAGAATTTGTTTTGTGGGATTATGTTTGTGATAAGGTTCTCCTCCCCAACCCCCACCTCTAGTATTCTGTTGTTATTTTTGTCCAGTGGTAGTAGTGGTGGGAATAATAACAGGGACAGATTCACAGGAAAATAAACAAATATGTTTAAAAACTAAGATAGTTCTGTGAGTATCAGAACTATTCTCTGCCATTGAAAATGACAATTAAAAACCAGACTGATCAATTATTTTATCATGTTCCATCTTGTCACTCTACCATAGACATGGATGAAACATTTCCATTATGATCAGTGTATTCCTTACAAATGTAGCAGTTTACTATGAACTAACTTCCTAAGGGACCATAATAGTTCTCATGAACTGGTAATGAAAAGAGAAAATGCTCTCAAATCTTGTGGCATTAAGCATATCATTCTAATGACACATGTTCTCCTTTAAGGAACAAAAAAAGACCAAATTCGCTATCCAAATAATTTGATATTATTTTTAGCACCAATAAAATGAAAATTCACACTTATTTTATAAATAAACTTTTGTCACATTTTCCTTGTGTGTTTTCTGTAAAATTTTGAATTCATTTAAGGCAAATATCTTATTCCTTAGTCAAACACCCTTTAAAAATATTTTATTGATGCCTTCTTTTTTTTTTTTTCACAGTTTTTTGTTTTTATTTTTTTTTTTGAAACTACATTCTATATATTTTTTTAAGCAATCGGGGTTAAGTAACTCGCACAAGGTTACATGGCCAGTTATTTCTGGGTGTGGTGCTGAGTATCTGAGCCTGGATTTGATCCAGGTCATCCTCACACTGGAGCCGGTGCTCTTACTTGCTGTGCTACCTGGCCCCACCAGGAAACTACATTCTAACAAAGAAAAAATATTAGCAAAAAGAAAAACTGACCAACCAAGTCTCTGGGTCTGATAGTATATGCAACATTTAGCACCTGTAGTCCCTCACTTCTCTGTAGAGAAGAAGGAAATGTGTTTCGTTGTCTTTTTCTCTAGGATCAAGATTTGTCCTTGTTAATTAATCTGTTTGGCTATCTTTTAATGTTTTTTTTTGGTTTTACTTTATTTATAGTCATATTATATATGTGTGTATGTGAATATGTATACCATGTTTCCCCGATAAGACCTATCCCGAAAATAAGCCCTCCCCTTACTGTGTAAGATTCCTCTAAAATAAGCCCTCCCCCGAAAATAAGCCCTATTGAGATTGCTACTGTAGTGAAGGTGATCCCCTGTGCTACACGCTACATTACGGTACCCTCTGTATGCACCGTCCCCCCCTCCCCCCGGGTGAAACGCATGCCGCGCTCCGAGCTGCATCCAATCAGAGCTGCAGCAGTGAGCGCGTCATCCTGTTCTTCCCCAGTGATTTGCTTGCTGGTGCCATTGAGAGCAGTGCCACGGAGGAGAGCTGAGGCAGGACAACATAAGTCCTCCCCTGAAAATAAGCCTTCTGGTGTTTTTCTTTCAAAAAAAAATAATAAGACAGTGTCTTATTATCGGGGAAACACGGGTAAGTATATTTAGATATCTTATGATTTCACTTACTTTACCCTGCATCAGTTCAGATAAATATTCCCAAGTTTCTCTGAACTCTTCATAGTCATCATTTCTCATGATACTATAAGTACATTCAAATACTACAATTTCTCCAGCCACCAATTCAACATCTCTTCCTAACTTCTAGTTGTCTCTACTCATTTCTCTTTTAAAGTGAAGGAAAGTGGAAGTCAGGCTGAGGAGTTAGGGTCACAGAGAGTTACAGGAAGTTGACTACCACAGAGGCACTGTGGTAGGAAGCCATATACCCTAAATACTGTTCTGCAGCAAGATATTTGGGGCTAATGTTTGTCTTTCTGGTTGTGTGAGATAGAAAAGGATAGTTCTATTGCTACATCACATTTGGTGATCTGTAGTCCTATTTTAGAAGGTCACTGATAAAATTATACACTAAGAAAGATTCTAAAACTTGTATCAATTATCTTTAAATAGTGAGGCAGAGTTATGAAAGTAATGGAGAGGCACACTTTTGTAGGTAGGAGAAAAATCTCATAGTAATGTGTGATTTGCAGCAATGGAATTTCCCATGTCAATAGTCTTCATATACCTATAGGAAGCATACCCTAGGGTTTCTGGGAATCAGTAATGATACCTTGTATTTATATAGCGTTTAAAACTTTTCAGAGTACTTTGGTGTTATTGGATCCCCACAATTACACTCTGTGGTAGCACATCTGTAACAGAGACTAGAGACAAGAGCGCTAGACTTTGACCTGCATTTGAATGATGCCTCAGAGACTTATAGCTATGGAATCCCTGGCAAGTCATTTAATGTTTCTGTGCCTCAGCTTTCACATCTGCAAAATGGGGATAATAGCACTTATCTTACAGGGGTTTTTGAGGATGAAATGAAATAATGTATGTAAAGTGTTTTGTGGACCTTATAGTGCCGTATAAATGTGATCTATTATTATTGTCCAAAATCATGTGGTTTGGCCTAGGCCCCAAGTCTTCCAATACCCAATATAAACTCTTGGCATTTAAAGGGATGATAAGGGGATCAGTGTTCTTTCCGCTACACCACAATACCTCTCTAGTATGTGTTCAGTCAGTTAACTAAGACATTGTCTTAGTATAGAAAGAAGCAAGTGTTTTAAAATAATTTGTTTATTCATTTACTCAATGAACATTTGTTGAGGAATTGATACAGTGTGCATGATACTACTAACTCATGTGAATGATACAAAAAACAGTATAAGGCATAGTCCCTGACCTTGAGAAGTTTATGAAATAAAAAGGGAAATTCTCTCTCTCTCTCCTCTCTCTCTCTCTCTCTCTCTCTCTCTCTCTCTCTCTCTCTCTCTC
>NW_027185694.1:8691400-8705763 GCF_028583685.1 Petaurus breviceps papuanus | reverse complement strand
TCTCTCTCTCTCTCTCTCTCTCTCTCTCTCTCTCTCTCTCTCTCTCTGTCTCTCTCTGTCTCTCTCTCTGTCTCTCTCTCTGTCTCTCTCTCTCTGTCTCTCTCTCTCTCTGTCTCTCTCTCTCTGTCTCTCTCTCTCCCTGTCTCTCTCTCTCTCTCTCTCCCTCTCTCCCTCCCTTGCTTCCCCCTGCTACACAAACCTTTAACTAATATACAGAGAGAAGGGATATATGGGGTAATCTAGTCCAAATCCTTCATTTTATAACTGAGCAAACCCAAACCTAGAAAGGTTGATTAAGTAATTTGGTCAAGGTCACTAGAACCTACTTACATTGAAGAACAAAACAACACATCTAGATTAAAAACCGAAAGACCTTGGTTCTCGTCCCCATTCTGCCACTTCTTAGCCATATGATTTGGGAAATTAACTCAAGCTCTCTGGGTCTCAAGTTCCTCATTTATAAAATGAGAATATTATACTTAGCTCTCTGTGTTCCCTTCCCGCTCTAACATTCTATGGTCCTATGATTCTATGAGTGGTTCAATCCACCATAATATGTCTACTATGATATATAATGGAATATATAACATATCTATATCTATACATCAGAGCTGGGTATGGTGGTATATATCTGTAATCCCTGATATTAGGGAAGGCTGAGAGGCTGGTGGATTGCTTGAGTTCGGGAGTTCCAAGCTCCATTAGGTCTAAAGTATGCACAAATGTCCACACTAAATCTGGCACCAATATGATAAGCCCCTGGGGAGTGGGGCCTAAGGAGGTATAGCTGCTTTACTTCCAGCCTGGAAGAGATGGAAAAATCCAGTTTCAAAAAAAAAATTCTTATAGTCGTAGAATTGCTTCAAGTATCAAGAGGTTAAGTGACTTGTCCAAGGTCACACAAGCCAGTATGCAACAGATACTGGACTTGAATACAGATCTTCCTAACTTCAAGGCCAGCTCTCTATCCATTATGCCACATTGATCACTGAATAAAATGTAGGCAAAATAAATTCAAAGTAAATTCCACCTGGCATGAGGTGGGGATAACCTAACAACTGTGTATGTGTGGGGGATGGGGAGGCTTGAAATTATAAAAGATCTTGTATAAAATTCCTATTTTGAATAGTCGTTAGTTATCCAGCTGGTAGTATTCAGAAACTTCAGAAGAAGCCTGACAGTGGGTGCCTGAGGGTATGAGTGAATAAATGCATCATCCATCTGGCTAGCCCTCCCTCAACCACATTTTCTTTAAAATTGAGTCCAATTACAGACCATAAACAGCCAAATGAAAGCTGGAGGTGATGAGTGAGTCTGCTAATGCTTAATATAGGATCATAGTTAAATGATAGGGTTAGAAGAGATGATCTCTAACGTCCCTCTCAACTCTAATGGTCTATAAACCCAGTGAAATATAGGGCTGGCAATTGTCAACAGGAGTCAGCTGGTCTTTCCCTTGTTTCTGAGTTGGCTTCAGTTAAAACATTTCATAGAGGAAGGTATCTATCCTCTTTTTAATGATCTCTAGTGAAAGAAATATCAAACCTATGTTCTGTAACTTGTTCCAGGACCAGTTCTTATTGCCAGGAAACTGCTTTCTGGTAGCTAACCTAAATCCCCTCCTGCTGCATTGTAAGCACTATTCTAAATTTACTGATCAAAACTACCTTAGTGGAAATGATCCTCTAGTTTTGCTCACCTGGAGCCAAATGTCACGGGTGGGAACTTTCTTAATCAGCCTCTGTAAGATTTAAGCCTCTAAACAAAAGAGGAAAACATTGCACAGCTGTAGAACAGATGTTAAGTGCACAGCAGGTACTGGAATCTTCAAGAAGGAAGACCATTGATTGTGTCCGGATGTGAAAGGAAGATTTGGGGTTTTATTCTAAGTGAGTATTTCTAGATAAACCTTTATCGAGATGGCCCATCTTAAAGAATACTTACAGGTGATGGTTTCAGTTAGTGGAATCTCACATTGGATTTGACTTCTGCCTGATTACTTTCCTAGTTACCTGTGTTACCTATATTACCTGGGGGTGGAGGAGACTCTGAGAGTTGGGGAGGACTATTTATAAAGGATTGTGGGAGGTTTCAGGGGTAGTAAGGAATGGTCATGGAAATCTGGTGGGCCAGTTGGCTTGGGGTCTTAAAGTAGAACCAAGTAGGGAATTAATTATTATTTGGATTGTTACCTGGATTGTTTCTGGTTATAATGATTTTTGATATGTGATATTCTATTGCATTTGTATGTGAAAAATGTAACCAGTTCATCAGTATTTGTTTCTTGATGACATAAACTAAGTATTAGGAAGCCTGACAGAGCAGGGAAATATAAGGATAGGATGAAATACAATTTGGAGTAATTCGGTTTAGCCATTGAAGACTTGGTGGCAGCAATATATATTGTTGTTCCATCTACAAAGATGACATTACTAACTCATTATCAAAATGGCATGTAATTTGATTTTTTCCCCCTAGTATATGTGATTGATTGCATTGAACTATTCATACTTTCTTGCTTAGTCCTTCATGTAATGGAAGGCATGCATTTTCCAGATGGTTGGCCAAGGATTAGGCCATGCATGAGGTACAAAGCAAATTGACCCCAATAGGAATCAAGCTTTTGGACCACTTGCTGGTTATTTCTCTGTCTTCTCTCTCATCTCTTTTGTCTCTCCACCTGTTTTATCTGTTTCTCTTATTCTCTGTTTCACAGACTCTCCTAAGTAGTTATTAATTACGAGCAATGCAGAAGTGTTAAAAGAAAGGAGAAATATTAGGAGATAAAGACTCCAACCAACTTTACCACCTAGTTGTGTATAACTTCAAATGAATCTATTAAAAAAATTAAAGGGGGAATAAGAATATCTAAGATGGTGGTGTCATAGATTTAGAGAGCCAGAATCAGCTGTTGAGATAATCTAGTATAATTCTCTCCATCCTACCCCTATTTCACAGGGGAGGAAACTGAAGACCAAAGAGGCAAGTGATTGGGTTAAGGTCACACCTAGATGGATGAAAGTTGCTAAGGATTGCTATGGGTCATATTATAATTTTTCTTTTTCATTTTGAAGTGTAAGTGAGGAAGAAGGGGAAAGATATTCAATTAAATATGGTAATTCCATTAAGGCTTATAAAAATGTCAATAGTAAAATAATAATAGCTTACATTTACCTAATACCTACTATGTGCCAGGTACCTAGTTAAAAACACTACTATTATTAACTCATTTGATCCTCACAACAACCCTGGGAGGTAGGAGCTATTATTATCATTATTTTATAGAGGAGTAAACTGAGACAAACAGAGGTTAAGTTACTTGCCCAGGGTCACCCAGCTAGGAAGCATCTGAATTGAGATTTGAACTCAGGTCTTCCTGACACCAGGCCCAGCACTCTATTCATCGCTCCTTTATATAAAAAACTACACGTTTCCTCTTCCATCTGGTCTGTTAGTTATATTTGTATATATGAATCTCTCCCTTTCAGTCTCTGTCTCTGTTTCTGTCTCTGTCTCTCTCTCTATCCCTCTCTAATATACACACATACATATACTTAATACAGTGAAAAAAAATAGCCAGAATTTTAAAGCAACTTAGCCATCTCAATAGATATATTCTTGTTGTTTGTCTTTCATTCTCAAAGACACGAGGGAGGTGATGCCATGACATGCATGTGAGTTGTATATAAGTGAGGGAGGGCTGGGCAAGGTGTCTCACTTTCTCCTCTGGAGCCATCTGGGTTCAGTGGCCACATACAGATCAGGACGGCAGGAGGTAGCCCTCAGATATACTCAGATGTAGGGAGAGGGACTAGACCTCTCCCCATCATTTCATTGCTATAGGGTACTCTAAGGTGAGGAAGGACCTGGAAGTTAATGCAGGTTAGCGTCTCCTCTCCTACTGACAGCCTTAGAGTTGTCTAGAAGTTAAATAACTTGATCAGAGTCATAAAGTCAACATGAGTTGGAGGTCAGACTTGAACTCGGGTATTTTAGTTTCAAAGTCAGCTCTCTCCATTGCATCACACAGCCTCTCATTCATACTCTTTAATTTGAGCATATTAAATCCTGAAGACCAAATTGTACGCTTGATAGAGTCCTTTACTCTCCTTTTTGGAAGATCTAAGTTTGAATCTCATTTGTGAGATTTTCAGGAAACTCTTCAACTCTTCTTAACTTTAGTTTCCTGTAGAATTGGTAAAATACCTACTTTACAGTACAATTTATCATGAAGTTCAAATTGGACAGTGTATATAAAATGTGATACGTGTGAGCTAAAGAGAGAAGAGAGTGGAAAGATCCCTGGTTTTGAAGAAAGGAGAGATATGGTTTTGAATCCTGGCTCTAAAACGTATTAGGACATTTTACTTAAGATCTCTGAGCCTCAGTTTCCCAATCTGTAAAATGAAGGTTATAAGATTAGAAGTACCTAGTTTAATGGAGAATATATGTGCAGACTGTTTTGTAAGCCTTGAGGATCCCATAAATGTCAGTTGTTAGCATTCACTCCATAAGTCCTGTTTCCTCCATCTACAATGCTTTGCTCCTTGAGGTCAGGGATGTTCCACGAGGTTTTGTAGCCCCTACAGGGGCAACTCTGGCCAGGATCTTAGCAGGTGTTCTGCAGGAACTTGTTTAATTGAGGCACAAATTATTATAATAAAAACTGAGTCCATAAAATGCTGAGGGGTCCAGCTATTGAACTCACCGGGCTTTGTAAACGTTAATGTGCTATATAAATGTGAGCTATTATTATTATTAAGTATCTGAAGCTTTTGGGGGAAAAGAATGGAACATTATAGTTCATTAAGCTTATTATAGAACACGGAGGGGAAGATCATTGGGTCTTGGGCTGGAAAGGCCCTTAGATCATCCTTTAGTTCTGTGGTTCTCAAACTTTTTTGGGCTTAGAACCCCTCTACTTTCTTAAAATTATCAAGGACCTCCATCCTAAGAAGTTTTTATTTGTGTGGGCTACAGCTATTGATAATTTACTGTGTTAGAAATTAAAATGTCTTAGTATTATTATGAAAATTGTTTTAGCCTCTGGGATCCTCTAAAAAACGTCTCAGGGACCCCCAGGAGACCTCAGACCACACTTCAAGAATTGCTGGTTCTAGATCAATCATCTGATTTTATAGATTAGGAATCTGGGGTCCAGGGAAATTGTGGCTTGTCCAAAGGCACACAGGGAGTAAGTAGCAAACTGGAATTCTAGTCCTCTCCAAATTGAGCGTTTTTTTTTTTTTTTAAGAAAGGCAGTAGAATGACAGAGCAAGACTATGTTTTGCACTAGTTGTCATTAATTATTAGGTGTTCTTGAGAGAAGAATAGCCACAAATGTCAAACTGGTAAACTGACTCGTGCCTCAGCAAGTACTTTCTATTTGATTGTGTCTGCATCTTTAAGGCAGTAATTTGGATGCTGTAACGGGAGATTTGTTTGTTTGCTTCCTCCTCCTCCTCCTCCTCCTCCTCCTCCTCCTCTTCCTCCTCCTCCTCCTCCTCCTCTTCGTTGTCCTCACTTCTTCCTCCTCCTCCAAAAGAGAATTAGTTAAAGGGAAAAAAAAGACAAATGAAGAAAATTCCCCAAAGAATCTTACCAGGGAACAACAAAAACATCCATTGTAAACAGCGGGTTTGTCTTTTGACAGGCTTTGTTTGCAAATGATAACAATTACAGGTAATTTTTCATTTCAATTGGAGGAGCAGGTATTAAAGAGAGAGAGAGGGAGGGAGGAAGAGCAAGGCAGCTCTCCCCAGTGTCTTATTCACTCCCAGGTCTACAACCTAACACGAGTGCAGAGAGCTAGGTAGTTTCTTCTCATTCCATTAAGTGAGATCTAATTGTGTCGGTTCTGTCTGTTGGCAGATGCAGTTTCTACATAACAACAGCCCAGAGACAGAGCTGCTTGATTAATGCCTCCAGCTGTCATATGCCCCATTATCTGTGCATTTGCATAACTTAATGGTTTAGGACAGGGGAGAGAGGATGCTTAATTTAATGTTTAGCAGGCCCTTGATAGCTGAATAATTTAAGAACTGTCAAGGGGGGTCAGTCCGACAGCGATTCAGCAGGACCGACCGCTATGATTTCTGCATATCGTTAAAATTCTTACTTAGGATAATTTGGGGGGAGAAAAAAAGAAAGGAAAGGAAAGAACAACAATGCCTGAAAGGAAACATTGTCTTCCCTGTTCACCAATTCTCTAAGCACAGAGGAAAACTTATTGACAGCAACTAAACATGGGTAAGAATGACTAGAAGGAAAAGAGTTAAAGTCCCTCCCACCCCCTTTCCCTCCATTCCAGCCCTTCTCTCCCATGGCCCTGTTCTTTTTTTCTCTTTTTTTTTTTTTCTGTACCCATCCCAGTCCTCCCCACTCTCTCTCTTCTGTGTTCTCTTCTCTTTCTCTCTCCCCCATTCTACTCCCCCGCACCCATTTAGCTGAAGGGCAAAAATCAGAATTTACTTAAAACCAACTATCAACTCAAGCTGCTTTCCATAGGAAACACTGTCAGTTTCATTAGTTGCTAATGAATATTATTAAACTAATCTGTCATTTGTTTTCTAATTATGTGTCATCGGGTCCTATTGGTGGCAGCTGAGGCAGCTGCCAAGAAATAATATATACATAGGTGCATATGTATGTATGTGTATGTATACATACATATATGTATGTGTATGTATACATACATATATGTATGTATATATATTTATATTTCCTTCTGATCTTGAGTTTCCTAAGTATAAAGCAGGAAGAGAGGGCTGTGGTTTGAACCTGGGTATATCCTTTTTGAGCACAAAATTAATGGGTGGCAGATATTTGTATACTTTTCCCTCCATCCCCCCTCCTTAGCTCCCTTCCATCCCCTGGGTAACACTTTGAAGAAGGCTCTTGGCAAAATGGAAGTGCATGGATTGTTAGGAAGTATCTCTGTCTCTGCCACTGATTTGCTGTGTGATCTTGCATACATGACTTAACCATTCTGTGTCTCTTTTCCTCCATCAGTCGGATGGAGCTCAGAATGTTTTCTATCCCCTTTAAGGAGTCATTTTAATGACTTAATGGTCAGATTGTTTACTGAAACCCTGTGAAGGAAGATTGGCTACAAGCCGAATTGTCCTAGTTAACTTTAGCTTTCTTTTAAGGCAAATGGACCACATATACAATTCCATTACAATCTAATTGAAATAATGGATTTTATTGTAGCTTCAGATTTAGGGCTTGATAAGGTCAGCTTATTTGGGGGTTACTTATCTGGTTAGAAATCAAGTCTCCTATAGACCATATATACATACACATACCCTAGGGCTTTGATTTTTCACAAGAGGGGGATTTTTAATTGGAACTGGTTTGGAAACCATAAGGGCAAATTTGGGGTTAATGAGAAAAATGTTGCCAAACTAACAACCAGTTTAGTATATTTCCCGACTTCCTTTAGCCTACATTTCCCTTGGCTGGCTCCAACGGGAGCTTCCCTCAAAGACTCTGTGATATAATTGAGGAAGGCTTTGTTGCTCACTCTGAAATATCCCTCTGGCCTACTCTGTTCTGTGCTGATGGAAATACTACAACTAAGGCTAGGCTCTGTAGCTTGAAGTTTGGATTCTTGTTAAAATGAGATATTTCCCCACCTGCTATTTCCACCCCCACCCCCCACACACAGACCCCCCCCCATACGCATAAAGTGTATGTAATTCATACACTTTAGTATGAATTAGTTTCAGGTTCTTTCTGAAGGCTAAATGAGGAGGAAGTAGCATGTTCACAAGAGGAAAGGACTAGAAGTCAGAGGCATGGAAGCCTGACTAACTAGAATTAGAAATTTAGTGCCCAAAACGATAGATCAAAAGTCATCTGATCCAACATCTTTATTTTACAAACAAGAAGGGAAGATTTAGAGCTGATAGTACCTCAGAGTTCTTTTAGCATGAGTGTAAGCTCTTTAAGAACAAGAATTATTTGGGTTTTTTTTAGATCCCTAGTACCATGCCTAGCACAATACATGACAAATAGTAGATTCTTAATAAATATTTTTTGATTAATCATTTCAAATCCATCTAATTTCACATCTAGCATAGTTGCACTGTCCTATGTGACTTCCAAACTTTTGGCATAACATTTTTCAGTGATCAGGACCCCTTGATCTCTTTCCTTATATTTTTGGGTTTCCCTTTTCCCCAACTCTGTCAACATTATATTATGGAGTGTGTAATAAATAGTCTCTCTGGAGATGAGTTCTGATGTGTGTTTACAAGGGAGCTCTCATCGAATCTCAATTAATCAATCAATAAATATTTATTAAGCACCTACTATGTACCCAGCACTATGCTAAGTGCTAGGGATACAAAAAGAGGCAGGACAGTGCCTGCCTTCAAGGAGCTTACAATCTAATGGGGGAGGTGACATGCAAACATTTACAAAGCAAGCTACATATGGGATGAATAGGGAATTTTCAACAGAGAGGGCATGGGCATTAAGAGGAACTAGGGAAGGCTTCCTGTAGAAAATGCAATTTTAGTTGGGCTTTAAAGGAAGCCAGGGAGGTCAGTAGTCTTAGCAGAGGAGGGAGAACATCCCAGGAATCAGAGACAGCTTGGAGAATGCCTGAAGCCAAGAGATAGGGCATTTTGTTTGCAGAGCAGCCTGGAGGTCATTGTCACTGGGTGGAGGAGTAAGTGCTGGGGTTAAGTGTAAGAAGACTGAAAAGGTAAGGGGTAGGGGGGTAAGTTTTACAAAGGGTTTTGAATGCTAAACAGAGCATTTTGTATTTCATCCTGGAGGCAATAGGAAGCCACAGGAATTTATTTAGTAGGGGTTGGGCAGGGAATAACATCATTGGATCTGTGCTTTAGGATAATCATTTTAGTGTCTGAATGGAGGATGGATTGGAACTAGAAGAGATTGGAGGCAGGGATACCCTACCAGTAGGCTAATACAATAGTCCAGGTGTGAGGGGATGAGGGCCTGCCCTAGAGTGGAGGTAGTGTCAGAGGAGAGGAGGGGGCATCTTGACAGACATTGCAAAAGTGAAATCGACAGGTCTTGGCACCAGATTGCATATGGTGGGGGAATGACAGTGGGGCATGAGAGACAGTGAGGAGTCCAGGATGACTTCCAGATCTAGGGAGAATGGTATTGACCTCTATAGTAACAGTGACGGTAGGTGGGGACTTCGTTTTTGTTTGAGTCTAGAGAAGTGAAAGAGATACCAGAGATGCCATAGCAAGGAAGAAAGGGAGAGGGAGGGAAGGAGACAGACAGAGCAAACAGTGGTGTCTAAGCAGTACCCTGAAACCATTAGAGTGTGCTTCTAAATGGAAGGATCAAAAGTGGACTTAAAGTGATTTTACATGCTACGAATTACGGAGCAAATCCATTTTTCTCTTTTTGATGAATTCTTTGGATGCAACAACTTCAGATTTACATAATATCAGCCTCTATGCTTGTCAAAGCCCAGGCGCATATGACTAGCCAAATAACTTAATTTCTCTTGGCCTCAATTTCCTCATCTAAAAAATGAGGAATTGGACCAATTGATCCCTAAGGTCCCTCATGGTTCTTGGTCTGATGAAAACTATTAGGGCCTTTGATTCAGATTACCCAGTAGGATCTGCCACCGCTTCTGGCTTATGGAACAAGGGGGCAGAAAGGGCAGAGTGTTGCCCTCCGAATCAGATAGACTTGTGTTCAGAGCCTTCCTCAGATACTTGCTAGATATGCATCATGAGTAGCAACAGATTTTCCTCTTTTGAGGTTCATTTCATCTACCTCTCTATATAACATCCCCATCCTCATTTTTTTCATCTATAGAAGAGGGTGAATAGATAGTAATAATTGCATTACCCATTTCACTACAAAGTGAATTATTCTTATGATGATTCTCATGGAAACAGGTTTTTCCAGAAGACAATTTATGCCTGGCCATCATCTCCACGGCCAGCTGTTCTTCCCCTCATGCCCCATAACACCCTGGGCACCAAGGAGTTGCATATCCTTCGCCCCTCACTGTTTGTAGACTCTCTGCTGTCATTACTCAACAAGCTTTTCTCCTTTGAGGTTCATTCGTCCTCTCTCTATCAACTTGTCTGGATCCTTGTTTTGTTTCATTTTATTGATGTCTTTGGTGTTTACAACACATTCATTCACTTCCTAATACATTCTCCCCTGACCAGAGAGAGCCTTTTTCTATGACATAGACCAAGAAGGAGAAGAAGAAATAAACAGCCCAGCAAATCCAACCTAACCTATTGATCTTATCTGATGAGACATACAGGATTCCATACCCATAGTTCCCCTCTTCTCCAAGGAAAGGAGGGAGGGCCAGATTTCTTTCGTGTTTGGGCTGACTCCCTTAAATCCCTTGCCTCCCTTTTCTTCTGCTGGTCACACCTGATGAACCTGGGACACACTTATCATCTCCATTCTCCATTCTTGATCTTAAGCGATTAAATGGAAGGAGTAACACAACTGTGCCAACAGGGTCCTTACACATTCATGGCTCAGTGGTACAGTGATTAGAATACCAGGCCTGCAGTCAGAAATTCCTGAGATTTGAACTCAGACACTTACTAGCTGTGTGACTCTGGGCAAGTCACTTACCCCTGTTTGCCTCAGTTTCCTCATCTGTAAAATGAGCTGGAGAAGGAAAAGGCAAATGACTCCAGTTTCTTTGCCAAGAAAACTCCAAATGGGGTCACAAAGGGTCAAACATGATTGAAAATGACTTAACCTTTAGAGCTGCACAGCACCCCTTTTATTCTTTCCTGATTGCTGCAAGGCCTCGTTTCAAGCCTCCTCCTCTCTTCTCAAAGCCCTAATTCTCCTCATTCAGAGCAGGTCACCTCACTAACTGTTTTGCTGAAACAATTGAGGTGATCCCTCATGTGCTCGCTCACTCATCCTACCTGATCCAAATTGCTTACTTGAGTCCTTGCATACTCTCTGCTCCCATCTCCACTTGGAGCTTGACTCTTAGAACATTTTCTCTGAGATTCACTCTTTTTCTATCTATTTGTGTCTTCCTTGGTGCATAAAAATACTTCCAGGTCTTCTTAATTCTTAAATCCTTCCCTTGATGCATTCTCTTGAGCAATCACCTTTCTTGTGATGTCTTTCTTCCTTTCTCTAACAAACCCCAGGAAGAAGAGCCTGAACTCTCTGTCTCTGCTTGCTTATCACCTACCTTTTTTTTCCCCTCAGTCTGCCATTTTGCAGAGGCTGCTCTCTCTCAAAGGTAACCAATGATTTCTTGAATGCTAAATCTACTGGTTTTTTTTTCTCTTTTATCCTCATCTTCTTTGATCTTCGTAGCCCTTAACACTGTTGAACCCCTCCCCTCTGACGGACTCTCTCCCTTGACTTCCATGACATTCTTCTTCTCCTGCTTCTTCTATCTGTCTAACTGCTTCTTGTTATTATGGATCACCACCTATCCATTTTACAGGTGAAGAAACTGATTTGTGTCAAAGCATCCGTCTTCCATGCCCTTAGCATGGGCAGCACTAAAAGGCTCTGCTCTATGACCTCTTCTCAGTACATATGCTTTTCTTTGGTGATCTCATGGGTTTGATACCATGAGTTCAATGTTTCTACATAAATGATTACATATATATGTGTGTGTATATGTATATACATATACACATACATATATGTATATATGGCACTAAATATGTAATGTAATTATATGGTGCTAAATATATAATAATATATTAATGCAATACATAATATATAATTATATATTTAGCACTAATCTTTATTTTGAACTCCATTCCCCTGACTCTAAATTCCTATGCTATAGCATCTCCATTTAGATGTCTTGTCAGTACCTCAGACTCATCATATTGGAAAGAAAATTCATCCTTTTCCCCCCAAATCCTCACCAGATTTCTCTGCTTTTATTAAGGGTACCATAATCTACCAAAGTTCATGACCTCAAGGTCATTTTCCATTTCCCTCTCTCCCTGTGGAAATTTAATCATTTTCCAAGTCCCATCCAACCTATCTCCAAAGCATCTTTTGAATCTTTTCCCTTCTCTTTACTTATACAATGACTATCCTCATTCAGGACATCATCACTTCTTGTTCTGGAGATTGTAATGTTCTCCTAACTAGTCCCCATGTTTCCAGGCTCTTTCCTTCCCCAGATATTTGTTTTTTTGTTTTTAGAAGATGATATTTTATTAATTTATCGATCAAATATTTTAAATTACAGTTCTTGACACAAGTGCCAGAAGATCTTCCCCAGGCACAGGTCTGATTATGTCATTTTCTGGTTCTAAAGCCTTCAGGGGCTCCCTATGTATTTGTTAATAAGATAAAATACAAATGTTTAACTCTGGCATTCAATCTTTCCCTACTCAGCTCCAACCTACTTTTCTTTCTTTGTTTTTTTTTTTTTTTAAAGCAATAGGGGTTAAGTAACTTGCTCAAGGTTACACAGCCAGTTATTTGTGTGTGTGTGGCCAGTATCTGAGGCCGGAACCGATCCCAGGTCTCCCAACCCTGGGGTTGGTGCTCTTACTTACTGCGCCACCTGGCCGCCCCTCCAACCTACTTTTCTATTCTTATTCCCCTTCATGTACGGTATGTTCCACTGGACCTGGGTTTAAGACTTTGTGGCGGCCTTGACACAGGATAAACTGGACTGCTAACTATTCTCTGAACTCTTTTGGTGGCACAAAGGATGGAGATTTGCACCTAGAGTCAGAAAACCTAAATTTGAGTCTTGCCTCAGGCACTTACTGTGTGACCCTGGTCAAGTCACATAATCTCTATTTGCCTCAGTTTCCTCTTCTGTGAAGTGGGGATAATGATAGCATCTACCTCCTAGGGTTGTCATGTATAAAGTGAAATAACATGCTATCATCATCATCAATCTCCTACATCTATGCATTTGCACAACCTGCCTCCTATGCTTGAAATGTACTTCCTTGTCTACACTTGGCAGAATCTTAAGCATGCTTCAAAGCTAAACTCAGGTGCCACCTCCTCCAGGAAGCTTTTTTCTGATTCCCCTTTCCTCTCTTCCACCTTAGTGTTCTCTCTCTCCTCAAGTTACCTTGTACTATGTTTATCTGTGTGCTTGTCATATCCCCAGGTTCCTTGGACACAGGAACTGCTACATTTTCACATTTATATCTCTAGCACTCAGCATAGTGCATCATACACTTAGAGCTGGAAGGTACCTTTTAGAGGCAATTGAATCCCTCATTTTACAGCTGAGGAAACTGAGGTCATTAGTGGCTAAGTGACTTGACCACAGTCCAATAATAATGTCTGAGGCATGAGGCAATTAGGTGGTGCAGTGAATAGAGCACTGGCCCTAGAGTCGGAAGGACCTGAGTTCAAATCCAGCTTCAGACACTTAACACTTACTAGCTGTATGACCTCAGACAAGTCACTTAACCCCAATTGCCCTGCCTTTCCCCCTCCAAAAAGGCAAAAAAAAAATGTCTGAAGCAGGATTTGGACAAATGAGTAATCTTCCTGACTCTAAGTCCACACTCTAACTGAGGTATCACTTCTCTATATGCTTTGCATATACTAGGTGCTTAATAAATGCCTATTGAACTCAAAAAAGGGATATTTTCTGGGTTCTCACAGATACAGTGTGAAGATGATGAAATGGGAGAGAAATTGCTGTCACTGGAAAGAGCACCAGGAACCTTGAGCTTTCTCCAAGCCCTTATAGGGTATAGAACTGCTTTGCCTTACCGGAAACTCTCAGCTTAAACAAACTAACAAACTAACTCTAGGAAGCCCATTTCTAATGGCAGAATAAATCTACCAGTACATTTCTCTTTTGAAATAACAAGGAGATGAAATACAAAGAAAAAGCCCTGCACACACTAACATAAATCAGCCCCGTTGTTCCAATCAGCACATATGGTATGGTAACATTGCCCACTGCTCTGAGACCCTCTAATGGAAGACCATATGTGCTTCTGCAATATCAAAGCACACTGGGCCTGGGTTTAAGACTCCGTGGCGGCCTTGACACAGAACTTACTAGCTTTTATTGGTTTGTGTCTGTGCTTTAAGGCTCTTCTTTCCACCAGTGTTTTGCCTCTCCTTTCCACCTTTTTGGTTTTTTTTTTGTGATAGTAAAGAGGGATGGAGAATCACAAACCTATGTGTAGAGTTCTGTGATACTCACCTAGAGGGTCTTGGAAAAATGGAAATGAGTGATTGATGGACTCTGCAGGACAGAGCAAACCCATTCAGTCTGATGTCTCACTTTTTGGAATACACTAATTATAAGCAATTTATTACAGGATAGAATTATACCCAAGTCTAGAGTTAAATTCTTTTTTCCTTCCTTCCTTCCTTCCTTCCTTCCTTCCTTCCTTCCTTCCTTC
>NW_027185694.1:8691174-8691390 GCF_028583685.1 Petaurus breviceps papuanus | reverse complement strand
CTTCCTTCCTTCCTTCCTTCCTTCCTTCCTTCCTTCCTTCCTTCCTTTCCTTCCCTCCTTTTTTCCCTCCTCCCCTCCTTTCTTTCTTTTTTCTTTCTTTCTCTCTTTATTTCTTTTCTCTCTCTTTCTCTCTCTCTCCTTCCTTCCTCCCTTCCTCCCTCCCTCTCTCCCTTCCTTCCTTCCTTCCTTCCTTCCTTCCTTCCTTCCTTCCTTCCT
>NW_027185694.1:8670671-8691164 GCF_028583685.1 Petaurus breviceps papuanus | reverse complement strand
TTCCTTCCTTCCTTCCTTCCTTCCTTCCTTCCTTCCTTCCTTCCTTTTTTGAAGAAGGAGAGAGTAATAAAAGAAAATATTTCCTCTAAGAAGTGCCACCTGAGCTAAACCTTGAAAGAAAAAAAAGGATACAGAGAGGTGGAAATGAGGAAGCTTTGCATTCCATACTCTATGGAATGATTTACTATCTATGTGACCTTAGGCAAACTGCTTGACATTTCTAGGTATTGGTCTCCTCATCTGTAAAAAAGAAAGGAGGTAGAAACAGATTTCTCAACCCTACATCTATGATCTTATAACAGTTTTGTGAAAGCATGAAGTAGGAGCTGACATGCTGGATTTGGGGAGCTATGAGTAGACCAGTTTGTCTGGGAAAGAAAGTGTATGAAGAGGAATAACATGGAATAAGCCCAGAAAAGTAATGCAAACTGGAGCCAATCTATGGAAGGCTTCATGTGCCAAGCTGAGGAATCTGCATTTTATCAAAATACAATGAACAATTGAATGAATGAACTGTGTTGTCAATTTCCATTTATTATTGCCAGCATGATTGTAAGTGAAGAATCAAAGGATATTAATAAATCTCTCCTATACAAAGCACTTTCTTCCAGAGAACTCAAAGCTTATTGCAATTGTGTAAGGCCTACTGTACTTACCATGGTGATATCCCTTTGCTATTGGTGAGTGGCCAATATATTACCCTCTGGTCCTGTCAATTATTTCCTCTTTTATATTCAGGGAAATCCTGGGGAGTCTTGATAAAACCTATGGTGAAGCACAGACTTCTGAAGTATATGCAAGGCTAAGTACTTCTAATACAGAAATATACTTGTCTTCAAAGGGCTTGCTGTCTAGTTGATATTGGTGCCAACAAATATTGATAGCTTACATCTATATAGCACTTTAGGGCTTACAAAGAATTTTCTCAAAAGAACCTGTGGGGGTGGGTAGTGTAAGTGTTAAAATCCCCATTTTACAAATGAAATCAAATGATTTGTCCAGGGTCATATGTACGCCCTCTGTACAAATCCAAACAAAGGGCCACACTTGAGGACCTAGAGGGTCACATGTGGCCTTGAGGCTGCAGGTTCCTCACCCCTGATCTAGTCAGTCCCAAAGTCAGTATTTGAACCCCCAGGCTTCTGACTTTAAGATCAGTGATTCTTTCCACTTTATTGCACTGTCTTTCAAAGACTTAGCTAGGTTGTAATAGAATTTTATCTGAATTCTTCATATATTTATATTTATATATATACACACATAATGTACATATACATACATATGCATATCATCTATTCTCAAAAGGATAAAGGTTCCCTATGTCATTCAGAGAAAAGGAATGAATGATTAAGAGCAATTTGTAAAGTGGGGTCTGTGGAGATATTCTGTTTTAGTTGTTAGAGTTTAGGTGAAGAATTCAGATGAAATTATATTGCAACCTAGTTAAGAGTGTGTGTGTGTGTGTGTGTGCGTGTGTGTGTATAAATTTTAAGGCTTAATATAAATATATGTATGTGCATATATATGTATATATACTTAGATTTTAATATAATTTTATCTGAATTCTGTATATGTAGGTTCAGTATATATGTATACAATATAGTTTATATATAGATAGACACACACAACACATACCAAACACAATGTACTTACCATGGTGATATCTCTTTGGTATTGGTGAATAGCAAATATATCTATATATGTAGAGATAGAAATATAGATATTTAACTTGATGTTGTCTCATCACAGTGGGAACCCCAGCTACAAGGATCTTTACACAAAGAGTAAATGCTTAAGTGTTTGGAGGTGATTTGAATATTACAAGGCAATAAGATGTAGGGTACCTGTCTGAGGATCTAAAATTTATTTCTAGGACTTTCAGTCCTAAATGTATGACCTTGGACCAGTCATTTAACTTCTTTGAGCTCTGCATTTTAAAGAAGGTTGAGAAGTCACATTGTGAATTAGACAACTAAATTAATGTCAGTTCTTGAGATCATCTAGATTGTTTTTAGGAGGGTGATAATTTCAAAGACCAGATTCCTTTCGTCTAAGTGATGGGATTAGACTTCATTGTTGAGTGTCTTTCTAATGATTTTTGTTTCTACGATCTTCAAATTTTGGCCAGTGGGAGACTGGCTCAGTGATTTTTGGAGCTGGGAAGGGCCTTTCTTATTCTGCGCACATCATACAAGAGACATTTACTCTGCCACAGGGCACATACTTTTCTATCTCCTATTCGCGCAGCCCTCAAAGTGAGCTGTTTTTTTCGATGCTCAGCATTAGCCTGAATCAAATTTCAGAGTAAAAGATTTCTTTTACCCCCTTTCCAGAGGCTATTTGGGTGAGAAGTTAATCAAAACTTCATCATAGCTCTGTATGTTTCTATTCATCATAGCAGCCTTAATGCAGCTGTCCACTACTGGCAGAATTAAAAAAAAAAGAGTTGGTTCCCACTTTTTCATATCCAAATGTGCTTCAGTACATTTCTCCTTCATCTTCCTACATTAGTGTAAGAAATGGACTCAGATATAAAGCCCCTTAGAAATGGGGAAGTGGGGTTCAGTGGCATAAACCAATAATTTAATGAGTTTTCCCTAATTAGAAGACTTTGGAACCACATGACCCTCAGGGGATGGTCTTTTTGAGCTACTACCGATGAAAAAAGATGAAACAGCTGGTGGTCAAGCTTTTGGCTATGAGCCCATCTGAACCTAGCTAGTCAGGTCCTTGGATGACAGAAACATAGTACATCCCAAACCCATATACAAAGCCTTTAGAACTTGGAACAATCTGACAGCCCACTTCAAATGGGAGGGAGGGGATGGGGAGAATTGATATTGATACAGGTACTTGAAAGACTGGGAATATGTACATTGGACACATGGATATTAATATGCTACAAATTATTTCTATCATTATAATTAAAGCTTTTTAAAAAATAGTATGCCTTCTTAAATGACCCTTAATGAAACATGGGCAGTAAAAGACAAATGGGAGTGGCCAGTGGGATGGGAGTTGTTGTTCAGCCGTGTCCAACTCTTTGTGACCCCTGGACCATAGTATGTTAATACTGTCGGTGGGGTTTTCTTTGCAAAGATACTGGAGTGGTTTGCTTCTCCATTTCCCTCTTTGGTAGATCAAAGCAGAGAAAGGTTTTTCCTCTCAAAGACTTGTTCAGGGTCACACAGCTAGTATGTACCTGAGGCCTGAATTCAGGTCTTACTAACTCCAGACTTAGCACTCTATCCACTGAGTGCTTCATAAATTCCTTTTAATGAAACACAGGCAGGTAATGGTTGTTGTCCTTTGTTCTTTTTTTTTTTTTAAGCAATTGGGGTTAAGTAACTTGCTCAAGGTTACACGGCCAGTTATTTCTGGGTGTGGCGCTGAGTATCTGAGCCCGGATTTGATCCAGGTCATCCCAACACTGGAGCCAGTGCTCTTACCCGCTGAGCCACCTGGCCACCCCTAAGCAATTGGGGTTAAGTAACTTGCTCAAGGTTACACGGCCAGGTGTTTCTGGGTGGGTGCTAAGTGTCTGTGCCCAGGATTCGATCTCCAGGTCGTCCCAACACTGGAGCCGGTGCTCTTACTCGCTGAGCCACCTGGCTGTCCCTGTCCTTTGTTCTTGAAGAGTTTGAATGCTTGGCAGTTTAAATGAGAAAGGATCTCATTGTCTAGTACCTTATCCTGCCTGGTGATCTTCAGAATCTTTCTAAGACAATTCAAATGGAAGCGACTCAGTTTCCTGGCATGGCTCTGGTTGACTGTCCAGGTTTCAGAGGCATACAACAATGAGATCAGTACAACAGCTCTGTAGAGCTTCAGTTTGGTAATCAGTCTGATACCTCTTCTCTCCCATGCTTTCCTTTAGATCCTCCCAAACACTGAGCTAGCTCTGGCAATAAATACCTCAAGCTTATCATCAATGTATGCATCCCTGGAAAGTACCTGCCAAGGCAGGTGAACTTATCCACAACATTCAGAACTTCTCCATTTGCTGTAATTGATGGTCCCATGTGTGGATGTTGTGGTGGCGGCTGAGGGAGCACCTGTGTTTTCTTGATGTCAGTTGTTAGGTCAAAATTAGCACAAGCAGCAGAGAATTGATCCATACTTTGTTGGATCTCTGCTTCAGAGGCTGCATTCACAGAGGCACAATCCTCTGTGAACAAAAAAGCTATGCACTAACTCTCCTACTTTGGTCTTGGCTTTGGTCAGTGATCTTTTACTATCAGTGGGGTAGCTGACATTTATGTTGTGTTCATCTTCATTGAAGGCATCTGACAACATAGCTGAAAACATCATGCTATAAAGCCTGGGAGCAAGCACACAGCCTCACTTCACTCCATTGGTGACTGAGAAAGTGTGAGAGCATCGTCCATTATCCAGAACCTTGGCAAGCATGCCATTGTGGAATCGACACATAATACCGATGAACTTCTCCAGGCACTTTGCCACACAAGAAGAGAGGCAACTGGCATTGAAAACCTCTTCTTCAATTGGAAATTTGGATGGAGAGCGATTGATTTCAAACTGAGGTAAATGGTCAATGGCTTCAGTATTGACTGATGATGGTGTGTTGAGAACACTATGGAAGTGTTCAGCCCATTTCTCCAGGGTCATGTCCTTATCACTAATCAATGTGGTTCCATCAGCACTGAGTAGTTGAGATGCACCATAGGCTTCAGGGCATCATAAAAGCACTTTGGAATGTTGCTATCAGTGTAAAACTGAATTTCATCTGATGGACAGGTAAAAGACAAATGGGAGTGGCTAGGGGGATGGGAGGGTATCATATAAAATATAAGATTTTGGACTGGAAAATGCAGGCATAACTCTAGACTGATGTAAGAAACTGGAATCACCACAAAAGAGTTGAACCAAGGATGAGTGACAGCCATATGCCCTGAGAGTCCCATGTGGGGGTTGGCAGATACCACAGGGTCCTTGACTTTAGCTGGCTTATGTGATAGTTGTAACAGAGGTAATAATGAGGTAAGGGGAGAGAGGCCATTCCATGCATAGGGGAGAGCTTATACAAAGGCACAGAGATAGTAATCAGAGCTCCATGTGTGAATTAGGATTGTAAAGTGTGTAGAGAAGAAGAATGGCTAAGAATACTGGAAAGAAAAGATTTTTTAAAAAATGAGTTGGCTTCTAAGTTGTGCTGAGCTTTAAGTATCAAACAGAGATGCTAACGTTTGATTCTAGAGTGAGCCACTGGAGGTTATTGAATGGGTGGTAGGATGACATGGTTGATCTTGATGGTCAGTGAGAAATTTAGAACCTAGCTGGAAATAATGAACCTTCTGCATGGATGTCAACACTATCCTTTGGGCTTGTTTTCAAATCTGTGTTATGTAGATTTCATTGGAGGGCCATGCTGGGCAACATTCTAGGGCTTGTTTTTGACAAAAACCTATTTCCGTCTCAGAACCCTTTCTCCTGTTTCCTAAGACTTAAGGAATTATCATGCCCAAGGTATTTTCCTTTTGATATAAGGACTCATTCAGAGAGAAAAGAAATGAATATATGGCATCATGCAAGTCATTTAGTGGGAGGAGGTGATATTTGGGGACAGAAATAGTAGAAAAAACACTGGGCATAGGGCCAGAAGACCTGGGGTTGAGGCCTCTCTCTCCCATTTGATAGATCTGTGACTTTGGGCAAATCACTTTACCACTCTGATCCTCAGTTTCTCCATCTACAAAATGGGGATACTAATGCCTGTCCTATTTGTCCCACAGGGATGTTGGTAGGATCAAAGGAAATGATTTGTTTGAAATGACTTTTGAAACTGCATGTGCTTTGCAAAGCCCCTGAGGGCAGAGATTGTCTTGCTTCTGTTTACGTCCCCTGTGTTTCTCATGGTACCTGGCACGTGGGAAGCACTTAATGTTCTTGGTCACACAGTAGATAGAGAAGATCTGAGTTCAGATCAGGACTCTTTTTAGCTGTGTGACTCCAGGCAAATCACTTAACTTCTGTTTGCCTCAGTTTCCTCAACTGTAAAAATTTGAGTAATGACAGCACCTAATTTGCAGGGTTGTTGTGAGGATTAAAATGAGATACTATTTATAAAGTACTTAGCATCATGCCTGCCACATGGTAGGTGCTTTATAAAAAGCTTATTTCCTCCCCCTTTCCCTGTCTGTGAATAATTGAAAAGCATTTATTAATCGATTACTATGTTTTGAGCACTGTGTTAAGTGCCGGGAATAGAAATAATGAAGCAGAGACAGTTCCTTCCCTTGAGCAGCTTACCTTGTAACAGGAGGAGACAGCACATCTATTGACCAGGTAGGGGAACTTCGGTTTGGAAAATTATAGGGACGTGAGTGTATTGACCAACACTTTCTAGTAGCAATGGCAGTATTGATTGATGATAGTTCCAGGGTAGAGAGGGTCGTTATCAGAGACTTGGTCACCAGGTGAAGTTTTCTGTTCACATTAGCTCAGAGAGACTGTCTACTAAGAGGAGTTGAAGTCTATATTTGTGGAGAGAGGATTCACAGAGATGAAATCCTTTATTTATTAGCAGGAGTTTTGTTAGTAGGAAATTTATTAGTAGGGGTATTATATATTTATATTATATGTAGGAGTATTATATATTTATATTACATATTTGTCATATATTTATACCTCCCATTTACTACTTAATTTACCTTCACAATATTAAGTATTCAAGTATCCTTATAACCAATGAAGGTTGTAATGAAGGCTACTCAAATATTCATTGATGATCTCTTTACTTTGAAAGTTCCCTTCACTGATTTGGATTGTGAGCTGTTCCCTATGCCTATCTCGTTTGTCCATTAATACCTTTGTTTCTGCGCTAAGTAATTTACAAATATTATCTCATTTGTTCCTCAAGTTAGGTTTGGTTGTTACTTGAATTCATACAGTTGGGGAAACTGAGGCAAACAGAAGTTAAGTGATTTGCCTGGAGTCACACGGCTAGTATGAGGTCTGATCTGAACTCAGATCTTCCTGTCTCTAGCCCCGGTGCTCTCTCTATTGTGTGAACAAGCCTGGAATCACTAGATCACAGTTCCTGAAGGTAATCCATTCTTCCTGACCTCTTCTCCTTGTTCAGTTCTGGGCCAAGCTCCTTGTCCATCTGTGTGATCTGTCCTAGATATACCTACTAAATGGACAAGCTCTATAGTTTTCCATCAAAATAGATGGCATCATCTGGACGGTCATCTTAGCTCCCTTTGATAGGTAAAGAAAATGAAGACCACACAATAACATGGCTAAACTTACGTGGTTAATAGGGGAGGTTGAATTGGAATCTAGGGCTCCTGACTCCCAGTTCACTGCTCACTCCTACGCTAAGCTATGAGGTGTGAAAACACTGGTGCGTGATTTGTATACTACACTTAATATGGCTCAGGTCTCTATTATGGCACTATATCCAGTTTTAGCTACTGCATTTAAAGAAATGTGGAGATATTGAAGAGGGCACCAAAGAATAGCAATGAAAAATAATGGAAAATAAGTTCTCTGTAGAAAGGTTAAAGAATTATGCCAGAGAAGAGGAAGCTTAGCTAATAACTAGTTTTAAGTATAGGAAGTGTTTTGTAGTCAAATGTATTTCATTTCTGTAAAGGCAGCACAGGAGGAAAAGAAGGATTTAGAATAGACATAACAAACAAAGAAAGAAAGATCTCCTTGAGAGGGTTGTTAAACACTAGAACAGCCCACTGAATGAAAAAAAAAGAGTTCAGTGGACTGCCTTTTCTCAGATCTTTAAGGGTAAATAGATGGGCAACTCTGTCTGAGATGGGCTTCAGTGGTAACCTGCCAGAGGCACAGGACTGGGCTAGATAAAACTCACAGGGTGAGTCACATGACATTCAAAATGTTTTGAATGCTTGTGGTGGAAAAATCCAGATAGTACAAGTCCCTAATTGACTCATCTGCAAAATGACAGGTTTGGATTAGATTTTAACTCTATAAAAATTAAGTATCTATGATGTGCAAGATAACTATCCTATGGGATGTGGATATACAAGGAAAGAAGCTAGACAATCCCTGCTCTCAATGAGTTTACTTTCTGCTGGAGGATATAACATTTATACAAGTAGGTTGACACAAGGTTAAGTTTTGGGAGAAGAAAGAACACTAAGGGGGCTAATGTTTTTCCAGAGATGACACCTGGGCTGAAATTGGATGGAAACTAAGAATTCTAAGAGGTAGAAGGGAGAATGGAATACTTTCTAGGTACAGCGGGCAAGCCTGTATACAGTATAGAGAGAATGGAGAATGTTGAGTTTAGAGAAGAGTTAGTATTATAGTTTGGCTGGAATATGGAGTGTTTGAGTAATAGGAAATGTTTGAAAATGTAGATTAAGATCAGATGGTGGAGGGTTCTAAATGCTAGGCTAAAGTATTTTGTCTTGGTGTTTTGTCTTGGAGACCATAGGGAGATGTTGGAGGGTTTTTTTCTTTTTTGCTTTTTGGAGGGCAATTGGGGTTAAGTGACTTGCCCAGGGTCACACGGCTAGTTTTTGTGTTAAGTGTCTGAGGCTGGATTTGAACTCAGGTCCTCCTGACTCCAGGGCCGGTGCTCTATTCACTGTGCCACCTAGCCACCCCCTGTTAGAGGGCTTTAAGCAGTGGAGGGACATTATTTGTCTTGTGGCTTAGGAGTTGTCATGTGATTTAGAGGACTTCCTAAGATTGCTTCTAGCCCGCTCGTACTCGGGGATCCTGTAATAATGTCAATATTAGGGTGTATGTATGGAGATATTCAGGGAGGACTAGCATTTCTACTGTGAGGGCTTGCTGAACCCTTTTCAGGGCTACTCATCCACTTTTGGTGTCCACCTGGCACTCAACTCTCATCTGTGACTCCAAGAAGTGGTGGCATGTGCAGAAGCCATACCCCTGTAAAACCATCTGGGCAGACAGACAAAACCAGATTGAGGGTACCCAACAGGCCTCAAACCCATCAGTGAGTTAGGGGATGTCTCCCCCAAGCATGTGAAGACTTCCTCCAGTGGAAGGGGCAGATGAGAATGTTTTATTCCAATAGCCAAAGGCGACTGACGCAGGTACTGTGGAGAGCACTTAGAACTTGGTCAGACATTGAAGGCACCAAGGTCATCTGCCGCATCCTGGGCCACTGCCAGTCATCCTGACTTTTGTCTTGCCAGTGAACTTAGATGACTCTAGAAGAGAGAGTAGGCTGATGACTTCATTCAACTCTGCCTCACTTAAATCCAATTCAAGAATGAGTCAAAATATAGCTCAGTGATGTCATTGGTCCTTGAAAATGAAGGACAACAACTTCTATGACATTTTTTATAGAGAAAATGGCATAAATCATCAATTTCTTAAAACTTTGATCACCAAAATTAACATCATGTCATAGTTTCACATATTTAAGGGTCATCTCATCTAGTCTCCTCATTTTTTTCTAATATATGGTCAAAATGATACTATATGCCAAAGATCACATGAGTGCTAAGTGGCAGAACCTGGATTTGAATCCTTTATGAGATTTCTGCAATACCTTGAACCTGAAACATCCTGCCTTTCTTTCTTTTCCGCTTTTGGAAGGGGGAAAGGGAGGGCAGTGGGGGTTAAGTGACTTGCCCAAGGTCACACAGCTAGTAAGTGTTAATTATCTGAGGCTGGATTTGAACTCAGGTCCTCCTACTCCAGGGCTGGTGCTTTATCCACTATGCCACCTAGCAGACCCTGCACCCTCTCTTTCTTTACTATTGCCTGATCATCCTAAGAGCTTCCTTATCTCCATTTCCTTTCTTTCTTCCTATATTTGGCCATAAGACATGTCCCAGCTTTTTCTGTTTCTCACTCACCATTTGACAATACTTACTTTCACTCAGGTCATCACAATCACCTGTGGATCTCCTTTCATTTTCTTCATCCATACCTGTAGGTCCTTACAATCACTTGGAAACTCCCTTTACTTTTCCCCTCCCCCCATATTTTTTCATCCATTCTCATCTTTAAGAGCTAGTAGGGTATAGTAGGCATACTACTTGGCTATTTGTACTACAAAACCACCTTTCCCGGTTTAGTGGTTATTTATCAGAATGGTTCATTTGTATTTTAGGAGGAACAGCATTTCTACATGGCACAAACCCACAAACACTTAGAAAGTCATTGATATTAGTGTTTCCCTTAAAAATTTTTGTAGAGAATTGGTGAAAATCATATGAATTCCCGATTAAATATCTTTACATCATCTCCTCCCCTGAATACATATTTAGCATACATTCACCTAAAGTGGCCCATTTAAAATGGATCTGTTTCATGTGGATGATCTTAGAATGACGACTGTTAGAACAGGTCATCAAAGGGAGCCATCACTGTCTAACCTTGTGGGCTACCATTAATATATGTTTATAAAAGCAGAAGATTCTGCTATTGTTCTACCCTCCTTCACATAAGATGATAGAGCTAAGGGTCACCTCCAACTGAAGGGGAAAAAAAGGATCTATAAACATAGCCTGGGATCAAAAGATGCCTTTACCTCCTAGTCCTGTGAACTGCCATGAATATTTGCAGGGATTCCATGGCTGCTCCAACCTCCCTCCCAAGTCCAAGAAGGCAATAGAACTGGCATTGTGAGTGAATTCAATTTGGCCCCTGGTGACTCAACCATTAAGTATTTGCTAACTCAACCATCCAGCATAAACTTCCCACCTTCTCTAGTCAAGATCCTTTATGTTCACGGAGAGAACACACAATAGAAACCAGTGTCATAGCCCCACTATGTCTGTGCTTTATTGTCACAAGACCCTTAGGGTGGGGGCCCAGATAAACTGACGTGTCTAGGAAACTGCTACCTCTTACGCCACTAATCCCTGTGTTCAGAGTTGCCATCTGCTAAGGTGAAATCTTCCTTTATTATCACTCCCTAAACTATCACAGCCACCTAACTCAGTGTTAGCTCTCCACAGTACTGGGGGGATTAGGGGAGGCTTCATGGAAGAGGTGATACATGAACTGAAACTTGAAGGAAGATAAGCATTCTTCAGGGTGGAGATGAGAAGGAAATGGATTTCAGATTTGGGAGATGGCAGACGGGCAGAAAATGGGAATGGCAAGGTCAGGAAACAGCTAGTACCTATATTCTGTTTTAGCTGAAACATAAAATGAATGAAGTGGAGCTATAAGGAGTAATAGAAAATTAGGCTGGAAACATATGTTGGAACTTTTTAAGGGAAGGAATTAATTTTTTTGTCTTTCTACCCCTTATATCAAACACAATGCCTTGTACATAGTAGGTATCTCATAAGCTTGTTTTGGAATGAATAGAGTTAAAATATCTCTCTTAAAATTCCCATTTTATAGGTGAAGAAATTAAACCCCAGAAGATGAAATGACTTTTCCAAAGTCACAAGTTAATTTTTGGTAGATCTGAGCCTAGAATGCAAGTCTTCAGACTCCCAACCCAGTATTTTTCCCTCTTTACCATAAGGCTATGTATACACACCACTCATACATACATACATACATACAATAGAAACACACACATATTCTCTCTCATTCTTATAATATTTCCAGGTCAAACCAATTCTAGACTGCCAGAAAAATTATGGAATCACGGAACTTGGAAGGAACATAAATAGCTATATTGTCTCTAACCCGTATCTCAAATGGATCTGCACTATAATATGGCTGGCAAATGGTCATCCAATCTCTATTTGAAGATCTCCGAGGAGGGGGAAACCACCATGTCTTTAACCATCCTGTTCTACTTTTTGGATAATTCTAATTATTAAGAATTTTTTTCCCACATCAAGTCTAAATTTGTTTCTTTGTAACTTCCACTCATTGCATAAAACTGTATGTATCTTTTCCTCCTGAACTACTGTTTAGCTTTACCTCTGTCATCTTATGCTGAGGAAGCTGACCGTGCAAATGTGTGTGGAGGTACAGTTTGATGTGTGCCAGTTAGATTACTCATATGAGTATAGAGGAAAGAGCATCTATATTGGATGGGGGTTGGGGTAAAGAAGAGGGAAGCCAGTCTGGGACTGACCACAGATATTCTACAAAATGAAATAGCCACCTGCAGATAACTGAGAAAGGACCGAAAGTTTGGGTTTGTAATATGCTTCAGGGTTGGAGCTTTTATTTTTTGCATAATTAATTCATCAACTTTCATCATTCTTGGGCCTATTTAATTTAGCAAACATTTATAAAGCACCTACTATATGCAGAATGTTGTGGTAGGCACTGGGAGATAGGCAAAGATAAATAACATGTGATTCCCACCCTTACAAATTCCTGCTAAATGACCACTAAAGGCAGTAGTATCTTTTTCAGAAGAATGTTATGAGCATGATCTAATGTGATTTCTTGAGCTGAGCTGCTAGAGCTTCAGGCCTGGGGTTAGGAAGACCCGAATTCAAATCTGGCCTCAGATACTTACTAGCTGTGTGACCCTGGGCAAGTCCCTTAACCCTGTTTGCCTCAGTTCCTGATTTGTAAAATGCCCTGGAGAAGGAAATGACAAAACCGCTCTAGTATCTGCCAAGAAAACCCAAATAGGGTCACAAAGAGTTGGACGTGACTGAAAAACAACAAACAACATAAAACATAGACTTGGGCATAGGTACATAGACCAAAAGATTACAGATGTAGATCCATCTAAGCCAATCCTCTCATTTTACAGATGAGAATGCCGAGACCCATAGAATATAAATTACTTGTTCAAAGTCATCTAAATGGTAAACCTCAGAAGCCATATCTGAACCCAGGTCTTCTGATCTCAGAGCCAGTATACTTTTCACTGTACCACTAGAAATGGAACAGATTTTAGAGGTCATCCAATCCAAACTCTTCATTTTACAGATGAGGTCATGGAGACTCAGGTAGATTAAGGGACTAGTCTAAGGTCACAGAGGTAGTATGAGAGACAGAATTTGAACTCAGGTCCTCTGACTCCAGTGTCAGTGCTCTTTCCTCTGTACCATGCTTCCTCTTCAATGGTTCCTCTCCATAGGATTTACCATTTAAATTTAGCTGATGATTCAAATAATAAGTCGAAATTTGGGGGTCTTTTTCCAAATCAATTTCATTCAATTAAATAAACATTTATTAAATATCTAATATATACAGGATGGCATGCAGCTTAAATTAGTGGGTTGAAAATCTGACCCGTAGCCAGGATGATCTGAGTTTAAGTCCTGCCTCTGACACAAACTTCATGACACTGGACAAGTCCCTAACCTCTCAGTGTCCCAGGATATTTCATAATACTACAAATTGCAGAGAAGACACTGATTTGCTTTCCTAGAAGTTCCTCACTAAGAAATCAGAGTTCTGATAAAAAAGTACCTGGTAGGGCTCTCTTTTAGGTGCTAAAGATACAAATAATAATATCTAAGTTTCTTGTTTGACCTTTATCTGACTACTTTCCCTTTCCTGATTAATGTTAATTTTCTGAAAAAAAGTTGTAATAATATCTAGCACACCCAAGGTAAGCAAGACAAATTCTAGAAAAGGATACAGCTCTTTGAGATAAAGCTGTGTGATGTTTAGTCACCCAAAACATCAAGAACCCACCTCCTTCAGTGGTGTGCTTATTCAGTGGGCCTTTATTGAAGTTTTTTTTTTAGAGCCACAGCTCAATAAAGAATGAAATTGTTGCCCTATCACCTTTGGCTTTGTAGTACTCTGTCATTTGGCCAAGTTCATGCTCAGGTCTGACTCCAAAGATGGAATAAGTATTACTTCAGGCAGGACTCTATTTAATGAAATATGTCCTTTTGTTTACCTGGGAAGGAAGGGAATTAAAATCATGAGGGCTTAGTTCAGGATACAGTCAATAGGTGCATCCAAAAATTGTGAAAAGTTTAAAAAAATCCCTCAAAACAACAACAATCCCTCTTACCCTCCGTACATCCAGAATCTGGATCAGATTAAAGTTAGTCCTTTTAATTGTGAGGATTTGGAAGCAGTTTGGTCCTTTTAAAATCATCGAATGTTGCACAAAAAAAAATTGGTTCTTTCCATTTCCAAGGCATTTTCTTTCAAGTATCATATCAAATGGAGAAAAAAGAAGTATAAATAATCATGGAATGTCAGAGCTAGAAGGGACTTTAGAGATTGCTCAGTTCATCTTGCTATCATTTGGAAATTGCACATTAAAACTTCTAACTGGTCTTGCCTTCACATTGCTGCCAAAGTAATCTTATTAACACATAGGATAGGCCTGATTATGTCACACATTGTTCCCCTTACCCTATCCAAAAAGTTTCTGTGGCTCCCCATTGCTAGAGGAAAAAGTATTATTTAAATTCTGACCACAATATTAAGAGTATACTATGAGATAAAGGAAGTCAGAACAGGTGTAATAGGAGAATAGGTAATGTATTAAGAGACTGGAGATGAAAATGAAGATGAACAGTAATCCAGCAGGTTGGAGGGCATGGGAGAGGTGGAAGGACAGGAATTTGCTGCCAGAGGAAAATTTCAGAGGCTGACCAAATTAGTTTACTCCTCTTCCATGTTAGATACAATGCTAAAGTTTAATTTATGAGTCAACCATCTTGAAATAAAATTATGGCTTGATGAAAATTTCCAAATGGGCATGTTATCTGCAATTTTATCAGATTTCAATGAAATTTGATACTTGGTTGGGAAGCAATTACAAAGACGTATTTCATATGAATTATGGTTCATATTCCTTCTTAAAATAAAGGAAAATGGATATATTTATTGCCTGTAGCATTTGTTCTCTATAAAAATAACCCTCTCATTTGCTTTCATTCATTTGTGACATTTCACTTTATGTGACTCCACCCAGTAAGGTCTAAAGTTTTCAGAATCATTCTTTTATTCATGTAGTTTTTCCACTGGGACATCCCTTTCCATAGAGTTGAAAGGAATGGTGTAAACTGACACTTTACAGTGGCCATTTTGGGAGGTGCAGTTTTGTAAGCTTGGAACATCTCTGTTGTCTGGTATTTGCCATGTAATCATGGACAAACCCAAAGACAGGAAAACAATTTCCTCTTCTGTAAAATGGGCACAAAAATATCTGCAGTGTCCACCTCACAGGATTGTTTTGAGGCTCAAGTGAGAGCCTCAACATGCAAGTGTAAAGCATGCCAGCTAATGTCATTATTTGGGGGAAATAACATTCTGATTGAATTTATAACATTCTGATTGAATATGTTTCCCAAGAAGGACCACTTCTTATGGAAGAATGACCAAGTCTGGAGAAGCTGGGATGGATTAGAAAACTAATAAAGAAAAGGCTAGAGTGAAACATTAGCAGAAGAGAAATGACCCAGAATTTTCAAAGGTGGGAGAATGGAGAGCAATCTTTTAGCTAGATTCTTCCTGAGCTCTTCTACTAGGGATATAAATCTACTACTCTGATCTTTTTCCTGATTGCTATTTTCCCTTGGGGAGGACTTGATGGTTGTTGGTGTTAGCTGGCACTGGCTCATGTTGATCAAGGGCTGAAGAAGATAGACCTGCATATGTTTAAAAAGTTTCTGCTTGCTGACAGCTGAATCAATTTAACATCATTGGAGGAAATGCTTGAAATTACACAAAAATCAAAGTTAAAAAAGCAAAACCCAGTAATGCAATCAGACTTCATGTACTATCACTGGCTGTTAACTTCATATCACTTCTGGAGACTTCCTAGATGACTTCTTATTACCTTCTATCTAAAAGGCCTCTTCATCAGCACACATCTCGCTTGATACCAGTGTGAGAGGAAAGGTAGCTGATGACTCTTTGAAATGGGCCATTTTTTTTGACGCCAGGAAAGAAATCCCTCTGCTACTACTGATCGTGTAGGGGAGTAAGTAGTGATATGAAGATCAATATTTGCTACTTGATAACATTAACTTCCCCCACTAAAACCATCCCTCCTCCAAACTTGCCTATTTCTGTTGGCTACATAGTGTCCTACATCCACCACTGAGGCATCCTCAGCTCTTCCCTTTCCCTTACTCCATATATCTAATCAGTTACCAACTCTAGTAATTTCTATCTCTATTCCTCTCACATCCAACCCTTTCTTTCTACTCATTTCATCTTGACCTGTGTCTTGCCACTGGACTGTTGACTTCAGAGGAGAGAGTGAGGCTGACGACTTTGCACAGCCCCGCCTCACTTAAATCCAACTCACTCACAAGTCAAGACATCACCAGCCTGGTGACATTGGTCCTTTTTATAAATGAAGGACTGAACAATAAAAACAACCAAAAACAGGTTACCAGCCTAGTTCACATCCTTTCACTTCCTGTTTTTGTCTTTCTTTGCATCCTCAGGATTACTTTGACAGTTTCTTAATTGAATTCCTGGCTTCCAAATTCTCCTCTCTCCAATCCAGTCTCCTGACAACTGCTGAAATAATATCCCCCAGTCATAAATCTTATTAAATTACTTCTCTGATTAAAAAATGTCAATGGCTCCCTATTGCCTATAGGAAAAACAACACATTCTTTAGTATGTCATTTAAAGCCCCTTAGTCTGCTCCAGCTAACCTTTGTCAGCTTATCACACATGACTCCCTTTGTTGTCTCTAGATTCTAGCCAACTGTCCCATTAGCTGTTTCTTGTACCCTTATACAAGTTTGTCACTAGTACCTATAATGTGTTCTTGCCTTTGCCTTTTAAAACTCCCAGCTTGATATGAAAAGATGATCTAAATCACTGTTGATTAGAGAAATGAAAATCAAAATGACTCTGAGGTACCACATCTCACCAGTCAGATGGGTTAACATGGCAAAACAGGTAAATGATAAATGCTGGGGAGGATGTGGAAAAATTGGAACACTAATGCATTGTTGGTAGAGTTGTGAACTGATCCAACTATTCTGGAGAGCAATCTGGAACTATGCCCAAAGGGCTATAAATAAGTGCATACCCTCTGACCCAGCAATACTACTTCTAGGGATGTATCCCAAAGAGATCATACAAGTGGGAAAAGGCCCTGTATGTACAAAAATATTTATAGTAGTTCTTTTTTGTGGTGGCAAAGAACTGGAAATCAAGGGAATGCCCATCAATTGGGGAATGGCTAAACAAGTTGTGGTATATGAATGTAATGGAATACTATTGTGTTATAAGAAATGAGGAGGAGACAGACTTCATAATAACCTGGAGAGACTTATATAAACTGATGCTGAGTGAGGGGAGCAGAACCAGGAGAACTCTGTACACTATTGCAAACACAGTACATGTGTGACAACTAACTTTGATAGACCAGGCTCCTTTCAGCAATGCCAAGTTATAAGACAACTACAAAAGACTAATGATGGAAAGGGAAGGGATATCCACATTCAGAGAAAGAACTACAGAGTGTGAATGCAGATTGAAGCAAACTACTTGCTGTCTCTCTCTCTCTCTCTCTCTCTCTCTCTCTCTCTCTCTCTCTCTCTCTCTCTTTTGTTTTGCTCCTTCTTTCTCATTGTTAGCTCCATTGGTTATAATCCTTTTTTACAACCTGACTAATGTTTAATGTGAAGGTATTTGTAGAACCTATATTGGATTACATGCCACCATGGGGGGGAGGGGGAAGGATAGGGAGAGGGAGAAAATTTGAAACTCAAGGGATTGTGGAACTGAGTGTTGTAAACTAAAAGTAAATAAATACATTAAAAAAAATCCAGCTTGTTCTATGACTCAGCTCACATGTTCTGTCCTATGTAAAGCCTTTCCAGATTTCCTTAAATGTTAATATTCATGTCTTCTTCCTCAAATTATCATATATATATATTTGTAATAATGATGATGATGATAGCAATTATATAGTGCTTTCAAGTCTGCAAAGCACTTTATAGCTCTTATCTCATCTTATTCTTACGACAACCCTAGGAAGAAGTTTCAACTATTACCCCTATTTTACAGATGAGGGAACTGAGGTATAGAAAGGTTAAGTGACCTGCCCAAGACTACACAGCTAGTAAAAGTGTATGAGTCTGGATTTGAACTTGGGTCTTTCTTATTCCAAGTCTAAACACTTATGTACAACATTACCTAACTGACTCTGTTTATATGTATTATATGTATTTTCTTTCAGGGTAGAAGATGATTTTTATTATGTGTTTATATCTTCAGTGCCTAAGATGGCCCCCTGCACATAGTAAGTATTTAATAAATATCTATTATGTCAGATAGGAAGCAATAGAAAATGAGGTAAATGGTGCTGCAGTAGAAGCTAGGAGATCTGGGTTCGAATCCCAGTTTGAGATTAGTACCTATGATTTTGATTTAAACAAATTGTTTAACCTCTGTAGGCCCAAGTTTCTTCACCTGTAAAGTGAACATAAATTATACCTGTCCAATCTACCTTGTAGAACCATTGTGAGGATCAAATGAGATATTGTGCATAAAAGGCCTTCAAAAAGCATAAAGTACTACATAAGGTATCATTACTGACGAAGAACAACTGTGACAGCTTGGCAGAAGATGTTAGCTAACATTGCCAGGGGTGCACAAATGATCCTTATTGGATTAGAGATCTCAGGTTTTAACTACAGATCCTCAGACACTGAGGACGGAGAGGACCCACAAAACCATCTTCCCACAGACAGCTCGGCATGCCTCCTCTGGTACTATTCTGAAATAGGCTTTAGGTCATTGGAGGGATGGGGCATCCCTTTTTTCCTTTGAGATGCTGAATATTAATCCCCAACAGAGTTTAATATTATGGCCTTTTCACAAAGCCTAAATTCCCTTCATTTAATTTCATCCCATTATTTCTAGTTAGAGTCCCTTGCATAGCCCTAAAAAGGTTTTATGCTTGCTACTAACAATCCTCATATAATAGAGGAATGGGCTATCCTTGCAATGGAAATATGCATAATGTATCATGGCAGAAAAGAAACAGCGCTGTGGCTCAGCCCCTTGTAAGAAAGATTCTCATTTTTCTCTGCCTAGCAAGCTGGGCACCTAGGTTCAGAACCTCAGAAACATCTTTGGGTTCATTCCTCTCCTTCACCTTGATTTTCAATCGTCACCTAGTACCTCTTGTTCTTGACAAAGGATCCTGGATTTAGAGCTGGAGGGGGCCTCTGAAGCTATCTAGTCTAACCCTGTCCTATTACAGATAAGGAAAGGGAAACCTCAATGGATTAAATGACTTATTCAGGGTCACACAGGTGGTGTTAGAGGTGGGATTAGAACTCAGGTCCTTTGGCTCCTCAACTAGTGATCTTTCCGTTCATTCATTTAAACTGTCCCATCACCCTAAAGTCTGCTTTGTAATTTATTTCCTTAATCACAAATATTCATCAAATCCTCATTGCTGTAGGATAAGGTATAATCTCCATGGACTGCTATTCAACATATTTTACTATCTAGCCTCTAGTTACCACTCCAATATTATCCTCTGGGGCAGTTTATAAAGAACTATACAGAAGTGGGTGGAATTTGAACCTGGGTCTTTCTCAAGGTCATCACCTCAACCATCATGCTGTGCTGCCTCCCATGATGTAGTAGGTATGTGATAAATCCTTTGAAATGAAAGGATCTTGGTGAAAGTGTTGCATATCTATCAAACCTATGAAGCACCATTGCCTGGGACTTCAACTCTTGCCTTTTTGAAGACTGGACACCTAAGAACTAATGAAAAAGCTGAATGTTAATTACTTGGGTTTTTCTATTACCTTGCTCCGATTTTCAGGGTGGAGGTGTCACTTTCTTCTACTGCATCAGAAGGGCAATACTCCAAAAGAAGAAAATAAATATATCTCCAGAACACAGGAGGGGAAAGGAACAACTATCCTTAGCTTTTATTCAACACGGCCTCTTCTCCCCCTAAAGTAATGATACATGGCAGACTTTGGAACATCTTTCATCCAATACTCTCAAAGTACTACATAAGTCATCTCTGCTTAACCTAGGTAACCTCTCCTGCCTGGCCTGTGCCTGGGAAAGCTGAGATGCAGGGAATATGAAGTTCTTGGTAGCATCCCAGGGGGGTTTACATGAGTAATTTCATAGGAATTTGAAATGTTTTTAGAGGAAGAAGAAGAGTAAGAAGAATTTAGAGGCTATCTAGTCCCCATTTAACTTAATAGACAAGGAAACTGAGGTTCTGCAAATATTTAGTGGCATAGCTAACCAGGTCCAGTGCATTTTCTGCCTAACCATTTCAACGCAACAATTCAACCCAACAGATACTAAATACTTTTAAACATAACGAAGCATTAAGCTTTGTATGTGTAAAGTCCTGTCCTAGGGCCTGGGGATACAAACACAAAGAGAACATAATCCTTTCCCTCATGAGGCTAACATTATACTGAGGGAGAAGAAGGGGGATACTACATGTAGACAAATAAATCCTTATAAAGCAATGCAAAGGGATTTCCTTTTAAATTTTATTTTTATTCTGAACTTAAATACCAAATGAAATGGGCATTTCCATATACGTGGTAGAAAAGAAAGAGGATTATACATGAAACTGCACATCTCCATTATGTACAGCTTGCTTTTCTTTTTAACACTGATGGAATGTTTAACCTGTAGCTTTCA
>NW_027185694.1:8608171-8668171 GCF_028583685.1 Petaurus breviceps papuanus | reverse complement strand
AAGTGCTCACATAATACCTTGCTGTGTCTTGGAGAGTGAGTCCACTCTAATCACTCAATTCTCAAAAGACTGGGGTTCAGTTTTCTTGCTCAGGAGTTTCATTAGCGGGATGGGGGAGTTCCATGGCTGGCTACATTGGAGGCCCCTGCCTTTGTTTATTTTTCTCCTGCTCTTTGGAATTCAGTTCCTTGTGAGAGAGCTAGAAAGGAGAATGTTGGTGGCCTTGACATAAAGGAGACATCTTGGTTGCCTATGGACTCAATATGGTTGACACTGAGGATTATTGAATATAATATTGAGGACTGAGGACTTAGAAGGATAGGTGCCTGGGTCCCTAAATGCCTGCTGATTGATTAAGGTAATGGCACGTATATTATATTACTTCAGATCTGAGTTAGAATGTACATGAACTGTAGCTAGAGGCAGCAGGGGTGGCAATGGTGTGAGGAGAATTTATTATGTTTAGGGGCTTAAGAAGTCCACTTTCTAATTGGAGTCTTTCTTATTCAGTCAGGTTTAAAAAAAAAAACCCAACAAAGCAAACCTGCTCACCTGACTCCAGGTTTCCCATCTCCTCTGACCAGATGTGGGAATTTTAACAGGGGTGTTGTCATGACAGCTGCTGTGGTTAGGCTCCTACATCTGAAAAAAGACGCTGAAGAGATACAGGGGGAAAGAGCATTGCAAGGATTCAGCACAACGCTAGGCAAATATTGAGTAGCATTTTAATTACAGCAGTTATGGCAAATTTATCCCACTCTGGGAGATGTCAAAAATCTGTCCTATTTTTAGTAACCTGCACAAGAAGACAGCACTGCCTCTTCTTTCTGTCTCAGGCTCTGAGTAGAAATCAGACTAGAGCAAGGAATCAAAGGATTGTAGTTATCTGGGACCTCCACTAGATGATGGTATAAATCTTCTTGATAAGCCCTCAGCATGCAGGCTGCTCAAAGGCGCTCTTACAGATAAAGGATGCCAAGTGCCAGTAACCTTTGGAAGGCCAGAGTTCTCCCATTGTTGGGAGAAAACCACACAAAACAATCACACTGACCACACAGCTCCCAGCAACATTCCATAATGCTGCTGTCTACTGCAGGATGAATGAAGGGATGCTGGGAAAAAATGAGCCAAGCTGCTAATTTGCTTGATTTTTCTTTTTAAAGGAAGGAAGGAAGAAAGAAAGGAGGAAAAAATCCTGTAACAATGGGCTTAATTTCTTTTTCAAAGGAGAATGGGGGAATGTCATTTCATTTTTCTAACTGCTACCATAAATGAAAGTAATCACCTAATTAGTAATGAATTAATTACAGGGTAACAGGCCTGCTGAAATAAAAACTGAAACGAGGAGTTTAGAAGCAGAGGTTTTATTCCCTGGGGGTGAAGGCATGAAGCAGATTGCTAGGGCACAGAGGTTAGTCCCTGAGGCTTGTCAGGAACGTTATGGCTCTCATTTATTATATATATATATATATATGGAGAAATTAGATGGATGTTGAAGGGAGTCTCCATCAAGGAGAATAACTTCCTAAACCTAAGAAAAAGGATCTTTTGTTGAAAACATGCCTCTCCTTTCTTTTTAAAGTATTCCCATATAGTAACTGTTGAGGGGTCCCTACTGGCACCCTACAGTGGCCTTTGCATCCCCTCAGCAAGCCACCTGAAAGTAAATAACAGGAAAATCTGAACTTGGCTTTGAGATTAAAAAAAAATACCCAAAGAATTTAAAGGGTTATTTTATAAAACCTACAGCTTTACACCCCTGTCTGGAAACAGTTAAATTAAGGTTATTGCACTCAGAGCTTACTGAAAAATTATGAACAATAGGGAACATGTAAAAGATGAAGGCTCACAAAATGAATATTTCACCAGAGTATTCATTTATTTGCCTAACAGCGACTGTTTTCAGTCAGGTCTGATTTTGAGATACTTTACTACTTCTGTTTATCTGATTTTAAATTGTCAGTTGTCACAGTTATTGCTTTTGAGATTTTGGTAGAGAGCTGTGAAAAATAAAATATACCCAGAACTCATCTGACCATTGAACAGAACGCCCAAGATCTGACATTCCTCACTTATTCTATGTTATCCATAAGTACCTCTCATCACTACCTCATGCAGTTTATTCTCTCCTCCTTACTCCATATCTATTTTGTTAGTTGGAAAATATTATTTAGGGCCCTCCCAAATGTGGAATGCTTAACCTTATTACTTAGCACTATCCTCCAACATAAACAGCACTAGTCAGGCTGGTCCCCTTATTATTCTCCCTTCTTTCTTTTTTTTTTTTTTACTTTTTGCTTTTTGGAAGGGGGAAGGTAGAGAAATTGGGGTTAAGTGACTTGTCCAAGGTCACACAGCTAGGGTGTGTGTGTGTGTGTGTGTGTGTGTGTGTGTGTGTGTGTGTGTGTGTGTGTGTTACTCAGGTCCTCCTGACTCTAGGGCCGGTGCTCTATTCACCTAGCTGCCCCAATTCTCCCTTATTTCAAAGTATAATCATTCCCCATTTCATGCTACTCATTTTATTCTGTCTCCCATCAACAATCCAACCCCTGGCCTCCAGATGGAAAAGTCCTTTCTCCTTTTTACCTTCGTAAGGAATGGGGTTCCATGCCCACCTCAAAATAATCCCAGAAATGCCTAGACATACCAGTCCCTCAGGAATCTCAGGGGCAATATAGTCCAGTGGTGAGTTAGTCGTGATGGAGGGCTTGCAAGTTTAGAAATTGAAGACTCCACTTGGCTTTAGGGGAGAGGAGACTCTCTCCACTCTGGTTCACCTTTGGCTATTTTAGGGGAGAGATCAGAACAGTAGGAGCCAACACATTTAGAGAGCAGTACAGTAACCCAGAGGACAATGAGATGCAGTAAAAAGAGTCACCTGAAAAGGGAGGAAGCCTCAAGGAGTGGAGCCCCTTGTACCAGAGGAGATTATGGCCTATAAACTCAAGAGAAAACTTCCAGGACATAAAGCACCACCCACTGTGAATTACCCCTTTGCTATGTAGCCTACATGTTCCTTACTACCATTTTATTCTTAAGTTTGAGCCCACTCTTTCCACAGACCTACATCAGTTGTTCTTAATGTAGTACCGTATTGCCTTGGCTAGCTAAGCCTACTGGCTGTTATTAGTGAGGAGCACACTTTTGGAGAGGTGGGGCCTAGGAAGCTTAGGAACTACAGAACTAGAAATCCAGTCCGTCAGGGTTATCTCTCACACTGTGGAAGCAGTGCCAGTCTGCAACACTCTGGGCACCCAACCTGGGAGTTGACTGGTCCAAGGGGGTACTGCACCTGTAGAAATCCAACTTACCTTCAAAGTCCTACTGAAATCCATCTACTCCCCGGGCCCTTCCAGGTCTTCCCAAGCCAAATTGCCCCCTTTTTCCTCTGAACTTACATTGCCATCATGATCTTGAATTCTAATTGCATTCATGGTTGAGACCACATAAATGACATATTTCATTAGTTTCCTGTATGTAAATCTTGTTCTTCCTACTCTATAAGTTTTTTAGAATAAGAAACAACTGGAGTGGCTAGGTGGTGTAGTGGATAGAGCACCAGGCCCTGGAGTCAGGAGGACCTGAGTTCAAATCCATCCTCAGACATTTAACACTGACTAGTCGTGTGACCTTGGGCAAGTCACTTAACCCCAATCACCCTGTCTAACCCCCTCCAAAAAGCAAAAAAAAAGAAAAAAGAATAAGAAACAATTGTCTTTTGCTTCTTTTGTATCCCTCACTAATTTGTGGACAATAGAAGAATGAATGAATGAATTAAAAATAATTTATTAAACCCTCAGTTGTGTATCAGATACTGTGGTAAGCATTAGGGATCAAAATACAAAAAGCAAGATAGTTTCTTTACTCTCAAGAAGCTTACATTAAAATAATATATTTTATTAATTTCTTTTGTTTTGACATAGCCTAAAATTCCCCCCCCCTCCTGTATGCCTCCTCTTTCTCCTTCCAGAGAGACATTCCATATAACAAATATATATATGGGCATATATGTGTATATATATATATATATATATATATGTATATATATGCATACTCACACACATATATTTAAAGAGAAAAAAAGAGGAAACATAATTGGCAAATTATTACATGAAAGAAATAGAAATATATGCAATGTTCCATACCAGGGAACCTCTCACTTTTGCAATGGAATGAAGGGAATTGTCTTATCTCTTTTTTGAGGCCATGCACATTCTTTGTTATTTTTCAGTGTGAACTTGGGATTGTTTTTGTGGTAGTTTTTCTTTCCTTTTACATTATTGTAGTCATTGTATATATTGTTTCCATGACTTTGCTTACTTAATTTCTCATCACTTCATAGAAGTCTTTCCATGCTTTTCTGTATTCGTCTTATTCATTATTTCTCATAGCACAACTCATGTATCAAAATTCATTTATCCATCCCCCAAAGATAAACGTTTGCTTTTGTTTCCATTTCTTTGCCACCATAAAAAGTACTGCTAGAAATATTTTGGTGTAAATGAGGGCTTTCTTTTTATTGATGAATTCCTTGGAAATATTCCTAGTAGTTGAATCTCTGGATGAAGGAGCTTGCATTTTAATAGGGGAAGATAACACATAGAAAAGAATGTTTTGGTCAAGGAAGTCATGTGGATGGTAAGTAAAGTCACAGAGCAATTGATCAAACACTCTCTTCAAGGTCAACAAGTCCAGAGGCATGTTTTTTTTTTTTCCCTTTGTAATAGAAATTCTATGTGGGCTAGGAGTCTAGCCTTGGAACCAGGAAGACAATGGGTTCAAGTAAAACTTTTAAGTATAACAGCTGAGTTCTCTTGGTACCCCAGGCAATTCTCTGACCTGAGTCAGTGAAAGGAATTTCCACTTGGCAGCAACCTGCACTGACAAAATCACAGGTCAGAACCAAAAGAAGAATCTCAGGTTAGAACCTCGGAGGTGTTCTAGTCCAACTCCTTATTTACTATCTCTATGAGTATTTATTACTCTGTAGAACCTTCCTGATGAGGGGTAATCCTTGGTGATAGGTGTCCACTGTTCTCCCAGATAACCTATTCCATTTGGAGACAGTTCCAATTTTTTATAAAAATGTTCCTTGTATTGAGTCAAAATCTCTCCCTGCAGTTGCCCCCATTACATCTAGTTCTTCCATATGAGATCAAACAATATGGCTAATTTCTCTACTAGATGACTTCCAATTCTTGAAAAGAGTTATCATATATCTCCAGAGTCCTCTTTTGTCAGTTAAATATCTGTAGTTCCTTGGTATTTGATAAGTAATCACTTCTGTTCCCTTTGCGCATCGACCAATGGGATCCAAATTCATCGAGGAATTAGAGAATAGTTAAACTCTTGTTTACATATTTATACCTGCATCATGCTCAATGACTGGTCTCCCATAGGAGATAATACTGATGGAAGCTAGGGATGATAACAGGTGAAAATGAGGAGGGAGCCCATTTCAAGCATGGGAGGAAGCCTCTGCCAAGGCATGGAGATGGAGTGCCAAGTTGAAGAAACAAGCACATAGGCCAGTTTGGCTGGAATGTAGAGTGTGTGAAGGGGAGTAATGTGTAATAAGCCTGGAAAGGTAGACGGGAGCCAGACTGTGAAGGGCTTTAAATGCCAAGCCAAGGAGATTGCACTGTATCCCAGAGGCAATAGTGAGCTACTGAAATGTCTTAAGCAGGGGATTGGCATAGTCATATTTGTGCTTTAGGGCCCTTCTTTTGGCATCTGTGAGGAGAAGGGGTTGAAGAGAGGAGAGACTGGAAGGCAGGAGTCCAATCAGGAGACTTCCAATAGTCTAGATGAGTGTTGTTGATGAAGGCCTGAAATAGGTTTGTGGACATGTGAATGGAGAGAAGGGGATGGAGTTTAGAGTAGCTGTAGAGGCAGATTTGACTTGCCATTAGGATACCTGGGTTTGAACCCTGATTCTGTCACTTCTTTGTGGCTTGATTCTACTATCTATATGTCCTTGAGCTACATGTCACCTCTCTGGGACTCATCTGTAAAATGGGAGTGTTGGATTAAATGACCTCAGAGGTCCAGCTATTAATCTTCGACCTTATTACCTCCACTCTGGTGTTTCACTGTTCCCATGGCACTTCCAATTCAATAAGTCTAATTATGTGTCGTCATTCTTGTAGAATCTGGCCTTGAATCATGTTTGACTCTCCCTAGTTTTGTGCCCCATATTTAGATCTGAGGTCTAGTTAACTCTACCGTTGTAATAGATGAGCTCCCCTTTTCCTACTTCTGTTGCTACCACCCTAATTCAGGACTTCAAAATTTTTTCCCTTGGAAAAGTTTTCTAATGTGTTCTTACTTCTAGTATCTCTCCCTGCTGCAAGCCATCCTCCATCACACTACCTGCCTTCCCATATATGTGCACAAACACAAATATAGTATATATTGCCATACATATATGTACACATGCAGGTATATATATGTGTATGCATATCTATATATACCCATATATTCTCACACAATACATATATGTACATATACACAAGCACACATACAAAAATGCCATATATGTATATCTATACTGTGTATATAGCTATATATAACTACCTATATCTGCCTGTCTATCTATTTATCTCCTTTACTAGCTATCATAAATTTATCCCTTTTCAGGTTCTGGGAAATTTCAAAAGGGATGGTTTCTTTCCACCCATTTTCCTATTCTGCATTACACAGGAAGAGGTCCCAGATAATGTGACTAATCCCACATAGTAGGCCACAGAGGGACCTTTGGGTCTCAAGGTACAGTTATGGGAGGAATTGGGATATCTACTGAGACTGCAGCAATACGTTCCCAAAGTAGGTGATGCCAGTCCTTGGGGGACTCTGGAATGATCCAAGGGGGTGGTATGTTTCTGAAATGATGTAAATTTAAAAAAAAAAAAGGGTTAAAGAAAGTATAGCAGGGAACTGAGTAATTTTTTTTGAAAAGGTGGCAGTAGTTCAAATAAGTTTGGGAACCTCCCTTAAAGACCCATGGGGGTTGTTATGGTGCTAGGGAAGAGAAACTCAGGAATAGGAATCACCCTGATCTGACCTGAGACACCTGCTTGGAAGACAAGAAGGGCAGTTGTGTTGCTGATTTCTGGGGAAATTTTCATGAGGCCAGAGATTGGCAGGAGCTATAGCACAAGAGAGAGTTGGGGGTGGGGGTAGGGACATGGACAAGGACAAGTATACTAGGCTAAGACGAAGCTTTGGATCAGGCTTTCTAAGAAAAGGCTTTGCTCAAATAGATATAACAGGGTGCGTGTGTGTGTAATGTTTTAAAATAATTTAAGGAAATGCTAAATTTCAATGAAAGGTTAGTGAAAATAAAGATATCATTCCCCTCCTCCCCCATCCAAGTTCAGAGACTCTGAAATCTATCTGTGGACTCCAGGATGAGAACTCCTGAGTTCTCCTATGATGAGATGGTTGATGGAAGGGAGGTTGAGTGTCCATTGTGAGTGCCGCCATCAACTGGGAGCTTAAAAACGTACAGGGATAGTGAAGGACTACACCATCGAGAAGTGAAAGGAAGACTGCAAAGGAGCGATCATTGCCTCCCGCAGGAACTCTAGAAAGATTCAATGGGGGATCCATGCTGGGAAGCCACACTAGAAGCAACATCTGGGATTCCTCTCTAGGCTCTGACCCCTAATCAGGGGTTCTCATCCTGGAAGCCATGAATTTGTGCTTTTGAACACAGGCTGGTCCAAAAATCTTAGTGCTGTTCTGAGCTGTTAGAATTTTTGAAGGTATTAAAACTTCACTAAGACTTTTGGAATAGCCTGTATTTCAACCTAATTAATTTCCCTTGTGATCCTATGTATTTTATTTTATGCATTTTAAGACATTATTCACAAGATTGCCATAGTGGTCCCTAACACATTCAGATGCTTCTGAGGAAAGGTTGTTCACAGGTGGGTGTTGTTATTTCCCATGAGCTCTGTTATGAGTCTAGTTTGGGACCTGGATTCAAAACACCTGTATTTGAGGCCTGGCTCTGACACTGTGTAACCCTAGATAAGTAATTGACTCTTTCTGATTTTCAAGTTTTCTCATCTGCAAAATGGGAGCAATGGTCCTTATAGTACTCATCCTACCTCACAGGATTGTTGTGAGGAAAGCATTTTGTAAACTGTAAAATGCTTTAAAACATAAGCTGTTCTATTATTACTACTTCTTTACTTAAAAGTCTTCAGTGGTTCCCTATTGGCCTTCTGAATAAAGTGCCCACTCCTTAGCGCAACTCTTCCTTGTTCTGACTGTACCTTACCTTCCCAGCCTTAATTTGTACTAACCTCCTTCACATCTACTATGTTTCAGACAAGCCAGGCCACTCAGGGTCCTGTAGTTTAGTTCTCCCTTTTCTCTTCCTCTATCTTTGTTTATGTTATTTGCCATGCCTGAAATGGACTCTCCTCTCCTATAGGTTAGTTGAAATATGTTCCTTTCTTCAAGACACAATTTATTTTCAACCTTCTCCATGAAGCCATTCCTGGTATTTCCAGTTGGAAGTAATCTCTAACACCTGGAAGTTTTCACACTGTTTCTTTCTGTTATCTCCTCTTTTCATCTGTATTCCAACATATCAAGTACTTTTTAAATTGTCTACTGTGTGCCAGGCACTGTGCCAAGCACTGGGGGTACAAAGAAAGGTAAAAGACAGCCTCAGTTCTCAAGGAGCTCACAGTCTAATGGAGGAGATGATATGCAAACAACTATGTAAAAACAAGATATATACAGGATAACTAGAGAAAATCAACAAAGGGGAGGCACTAGCATCATGGGTGATTGAAAAAGGATTTGTGCCCAAGGCAAGACTTTAGCTGAGACATGAAGGAAGCCAGGAGGCAAAGCTGAGGAGGGAAAATTCTGTATGTGTCTACGAGATTTTAAATATCTTCAGGGCAGGAACTGTATCTTTTTTCATCTTTATATCCTCATTGCATGAAAGGTGGCATGGAACAGTGATTAGAATTTTGGACCTGCCATCAGGAAGACCTGAGTTCTAATATGGCTAGTGATATTTGCTAACTATATGATGATGAGCAAGTCACTTAATCTCTCTCAGCCTCAAATAAGCCTTCTAAGACAGAAAGTTATAGATGGGCGGCTATATGTTTCAGCTAAGTGAGTTCCCATAGTGATGACATTATAGGTGCTTGATGTATCCCCAGCACCTAGCACAGTCCTTGTTCATAATTGTGCTCATTGGAGGAATTTTTGAACCCTCAGACTATTGCTACCTAGGACAAATGACACAGAATTAAATGTGTGGGGCACCAGCCTAAGGGAAGATAGAAGCTTTGGACACTAGCTCTGGTCACTGATTGGGAGAACCTGGGTGGAGGAGACTCTGGGTGATACAGGGAGAGGAGTAGGATGTCTCATGAGAGCTACCTCTCATTCGCCATCTGTTAGTTTCCTTTAAAAAATTCATGGTTCATGCTAAGTTTTGTTTCAATGCTGCAAGTATTGTCTAGCCTCTAAATTTCTCATGCTAGGACAAGACTTGGTCACCCTATCCTAGCTGTAGTGCTAGTGATGGATAAATATTTGTATACTGGCACAAAATTGTCTTTTCCCTTTTTCTCTGCATTTTGCTTTGTGATTGACAAGGGTTTTAGCTTTGACTTTCTATTATTATATACACATTCAGTAGAAAGGGATTTCTTTTTAAAATATCAAACAACTAAAATGAAAAAAAACCATTCTCATTAAAGATTTATAAAAAATAGATTTCTTTTTAATAGATTTAAGCTTCTTAATAGATTTCTTCTTAAAAATAGATTTTTATTCATTTTTTGTCTCCCTCTTATGTCCCTCTCCTTTTCCTCACAAAAAGGCATCCCTTATAAGGAAGAATTTTTTTAAAAAGGGAAAAAAATCAGCAAAACCAAATGACACTTTGAGAAAATATAGCACTATAAGCAATATTCCATGCCCCTGGACCCAGACCTCCACAAAAGAAAGGAGAAAAATATTTTCTCATAGTTTGGGGGGATTCAACTTTATAATTTCACAAAATTCAGTTTTTATTGTTTTACTTATGTTGCTGTAATGATTATGTACATAATTTTCCTGGCACTATTTATATTTTGAATCATTTCACCTAAGGCTTTTTTTTTTTTTTAAACAATTGGGGGTAAGTAACTTGCTCAAGGTTTCACGGCCAGGGGTTTCTGGGTGGGTGCTAAATGTTTTGAGCCCGGATTTGATCCCCAGATCATCCTGACACTGGAGCTGGTGCTCTTACTCGCTGTGGCAGCCCCCCCCCCCGCCTCAAGGCTTTCTATACTTTTCAGTATTCATCATGTTTGTCATTTCTTACAGAAGAGTAATATTCCATTACATTCATGTACCACAATTTGCTTAACTATTCCTCAATTGATGGGCATCTAATTTGTTTCCTACTCTTTGCTACCATAAAAAGTATTCTATAAACATTTTCATGAATATGAATGCTTTCTTGTTGTCAGTGATTTTCTTGGTATCCATACCTAGCGATGGAATCTATAGATCATAGGGTACAGACATTTTAGTAACTTTATTTGCATTTTCTAAATTGCTTTCAAGAATGGTTTCTGGAATTCACAATTTACAATTCCACCAGTAATATATTAGCATGCCTATCTTACCACAATCCCTCCAACATTGGCTGTTCCTATCTTTTATCAATATATGAGCTATTTTTAACTTAATTTTAAAAAATTGATAAGTATTTATTTTTTCTCCTCTCCCCCTCCACCAAGAAAAAGAAAAAACAAAACACTTATAACAAATATGCATAGTCAGGTAAAACAACTTCCCTCACTGACCATGTCCAAAAATGTATATCTCATTTCGCTTCTTAAGTCTATCACCTCTTTGTCAGGAGGTGGATAGCATGCTTCATCAATGTCTCTTTAAATACTGGCTGGTCACTGCATTGATTAGATTTCTTAAGTTTTTAAAAATTATCTTTTCGACATTGTTATTATAAAAGTTGTTCTCCCAAGTTCTCTATCATTCATTCTCTATCAGTTTATACAAGACTTCCCCGGTTTCTCAGGGATGATCTCTTTTTTTATTTCTCATAATGTAATAATAACAATCCATTTCTTTCATGTACCATAATTTGTTTAGCTAGTCTCCCATTTATGGGTACCTCCTTACTTTCCATTTCTTTGCCAATATAAGAGGACTGTTATAAATATTTTGTACACATAGGTGTACGTGTACTTTCTTTGATCCCTCCTTTGGGATCACTGCATCAGAGGGTGTGTACATTTTAGTTATTTTATTTGCATAGACAATTGCAATAACCTGCTAGTTGGTCTCCTTACTACAAGTGTCTCTTCACTCCAGTTTACCCTCCATTTGGCTATTAAATTGATCTTCCTAAAATGTAGGTTTGACCATATTACCCCTGATTCAATAAACTTCAGTGGCTCCCTATTTCTCCAGGATCAAATATAAAACCCTCTGACTTTCAAAGCCCTTTATAATTCGGCGCCCTCGTACCTTTCCAGTCTTCTCCATTTACTTCCCTCCATTTGCTCTGTGATCCACAGATACTGGTATCCTTGCTATTTCTTTTTTTAAAGCAATTGGGGTTAAGTAACTTGCTCAAGGTTACATGGCCAGTTATTTCTGGGTGTGGTGCTGAGTATCTGAGCCCGGATTTGATCCCAGGTCATCCCAAAACTGGGGCCAGTGCTCTTACTCACTGAGCCACCTGGCCGCCCCTATCCTTGCTATTTCTTGAGCACAATACTCCAGCTTCTCCCCTGGGCGCCATTTTACTGGCTGTTCCCCCTGTTTGGAACTCCCTTCCTCATAATCTCCCTCTCCTGACTTCCTTGGTTTCTTTCAAGTCTCAGCTGAAGTACCAACTTCTGCAAGGAGCCTCTTAGTGCCTTATTTCTGAGACAACCCCCAATTTATCCTCTATATATCTGGTTTGTGTATATAGTATATAGTTGTATATATTATCTCCCTATTAGAATGTGAACTCCTCTGTGTCCCTAGGGCTTAGCATAGTGACTGCCACATAGAAGGCATTTAATAAATGTTAGTTGACTTTCAAATTCCAAAGTTTCCAAAATTGTGTTGTTGTTTTTTTTTAAGCAATCAGGGTTAAGTAACTTGCTCAAGGTTACACGGCCAGTTATTTCTGGGTGTGGTGCTGAGTGTCTGAGCCCGGGATTCGATCTCCAGGTCGTCCCAACACTGGAGCCGGTGCTCTTACTCGCTGTGCTACCTGGCCGCCCCTCCAAAATTGTTTTGCTAAATCATAGGACTAGTATGTCTGTTTTTCTGCAACTCATTCCATAATTGACAATTCCTATCTTTTGTTAGTATATGAACTTTTAAGGCTAGTTCATTATCTTTCCTCTATGAACTACACTGGTTCAGTTTATACATGTTGGGTTCAATCCATTGATTAATCAAATAACCGACAAGCATTTTTTAAGTGCCTGCTGGGCATTGTGTTAAGCATAGAGGATAGGGGTGGCTGAATAGCACAGTGAATAGAGCACTGGCCCTGGAGTCAGGAGGACCTGAGTTCAAATCCAGTCTCAGACACTTAACACTTAACTAGCTGTGTGACCTTGGGCAAGTCATTTAACCCCAATTGCCCTGCCCTCCCCTCTCCAAAAAGCCAAAAAAAAAAAGCATAGAGGATAGAGATGAAGACAAGATAGCCCTTTCTCTCAACGAATTTATAGTAGAATGGGAGGATAAATGTACATATGGATGAACATAGACTGAAAATAAAATGCATACTAGGTAGTTTTGGTGGAGAAGTAACTAGCAGTAAGGGGTGGGCTGTACTTTAGAGGGTGGTGCCTCTTAGGTTAACATCAAGCAGTAATCCCTTTCTATCCACTTGTCACTGAATTAAATAGATTCTTTAATGAATGAGGCTATTTCATCATAATAGGAGACTAAAAGGAAGTCAGAGAGGTCTTCCTTTCCTTCCTGAAATTCTTGGGTTCTTTTTGTAACTTGGCATTTTTCAGACCTTGAGAAATAAGCTTAGTGTGGGGGCTACCCCAATAGAATGAGATGATTCTGCATCGTTAGTCTTGGTTTACTTCAGAGTTGTTCATCAGCCTACCAATAACAGGGTCGTTTCTGAGAAGTTTCAGGGGGTGACTTGTTTTCCAAGGTGCAGGAACATCTTAATAGTGTGATGAAGAAGCCTGAGCCTGAGTAGGAAGGATCTTCATTGGGGAAGGAATGGAGGAGGGCAGGGAAGGAATAGAATTCCTTCTGAGAGATTAGAGCAGCATCACAAGGACGCTGGAGTGCTGAAAGGCCTGGAATGAACTTTAGACAGATGTACACAAGGGATATGTTTGTCTTCTTCGGCCTGTGAAATAACAAAAAGCAGTAGGTCTAGGGGGGATTAAGAGATAAGAAAAAGTAACCTTTCCAAAGTGCTTAAGATGGCAAGGCTACATTCAATTCTCCCCTTCCTCTCTTTCTCTCTATCTGTTTTTTCTTTCTTTTTTTTTTGTGGAACCATTTATCACTTATGAATCAGCCAAGAGAAGGTTTCCTGCTTCGCACCCCGTATCCCTCCCATCTCTGTTGGATGTGAAGTACACACACACCAGCTGTCTCTGGGAAGGAGCAAGGGAGGGGAGGAAAGAGTGAGGAGGGAAGAACATTGCGAATATCCGGAGGGCCTGACAAGCTGTCACTGGATTGAAAGAAGCCTGGGCCAGTGTTGGCAAGCCGGGTGGCTAGCTGCCACATCCTTGTGAGGACAGTAATGATGTCAGCATCTCTAAGAGAGCATAGGACTGGAAAGAGGAAAGCATGGTCATGGAAAACCCCTAGCTCTTTTGGCTAGCTCTTTTCCCAGGACAAAAAAAGTCTTGGTTTAAGCCAAAGTATGAGTGAAGAATTGTGATGAGAGCCAGCCTTACCCCTGAGGGAGAAGTAGATGGCCACTAGTCATGGTTTTTTTTTTTCTTTTAGTAAAAAAGCCAAAGCCTCCTATCTTCCCGGCCTTCTTCCAAAATCAGAAATTCCTTTTGAGAGATAAAGCCTTTTACTCTAGATATGGGTCAGGCTAGAATTTGTAAGTCCTCCTGGGCAAGGCAACAGATTGATTTAAATCCCTGTTAAAGGATGAAAATTTGATATTAGAGCTTTCTCAGGGCCAATTTTGAGAGGCCCAGGCACTGAGAAAGGGGTGGGAAAGAACAAGCATGGCAGACGCTTCACTCACTTCAGCATCTTGCCAAGAACGTCTGCCATTTATTTTTGGGCAAATCCTTTTACCTTTTTGGACTTCAGTCTGTTCATCTGTACAGTGGGAATTGTAATCCTCACACGACTTATGCCAGAGGGTTGCTGTGAGCATCTAATGAGAGTTTTGAAAGGATAGCTGGAATTTCTAATCTGTATGTGGGGATATTCTATACAGGTAAAGTGCTAAGTCTATATAAATGGAAAGGAAATAAAAAAGGGGAACAGCAGAAAGTTCTTCCTAGACTTGAATCTCTAACCTTGGGTTCATGTAAGCTTTTGGGATTACCACCCCGAATACCTAAATTCCAATTATAAACAACGACAACAATTAGCCTAGTATAAGGATTCTTGCCTTTTTATGTGTATGTGTTTGTGTCCTGGACCCCGCTGGAGTCTGGTGAAGCTTTTATAGAATAATATTTTTTAAAAGCATAAAATAAAATACATAGGATTATAAATGAAATCGAGTTCTTAAAATACTAAAAACCCCATGTTAATAGACCCCTGGTTCAGAACCCCTGGCCTAGAAGTTGAACATGCTATTCCTTCTGGCCAACTATGGCATTTTATCATTGATTTAATAAATAAGCATTTACTGATCACCTACTATTTGCCAGACCCAGTGAATCTCAGGTGGTACAATAATGGAAAGAAAAATGGACTTGAATTCTAGGACTAACTCTGCTTCTTACCAGCTATATGTGTAGCCATGCAGAGATCACTTAATCTTTCTGTGACTCAGTTTCTTCATCTGTAAAGTGGAGATAATATCTCTATCTTGTGGGGCCTTTTAAGAGGAAATTGCTTTGTAAACTTTAAATTGCTGTGTAAATGTGAGTTGTTGTTATTACTACAGTATTATGGATTTTATCCATAGCCTTTCATCCTCAGAACTGAAAACATTGCTATAAAGCATTTATTAGACACAATATCCCTTTGAGTTAAGAACAGGCAGTTGTTATGAAGTTCAGTTTATGGACAAGGAAGCTGAAATGCAGACTGGTCAAGTGACTTCCTAAAGGTCACACAATTAATAAGGAGCAGCACTTGGCTCCTTAATTCTCAGTCCAGCATTCCTTTCGCAAAGGCACTGTCTCTCTGATTTTCAAGTTTAAGAAGGGAGACCCTCATTCCAGATGTCCCTCGAGAGCTATCTATTGCATAAAACTTCAACATTATAAAAAAAAACCAGACAAGTTAAAAATATCATGAAGAAATATGAAAATTGGAAGCCCTGGAGGATTTTGGCAAATCATACTAACATAATAACATGAAAGATGTGTGTGACATTGCTATCTGCCGCAAATGACAACTTTTGAGAGAGTAGCAGCTCTCAATAGTCTCAATGTTGTGACTTTGTGTTGTAGGTGGGATACTGGTTCATAGCTCCTTTGTTGGTCGCATGCAGTTAGGTCCTTAAATATGAAAACAGATTCAACAGTCTAGCTGTCCTTTTCTAGATCTTCCTCTCCATTTCCCCAGTCTTTCACCCCCACTAATAGCTCAAGGTCATTGGAAAATTAGAGACTTAAGCTTTGCATGTATCCATGGTGAAACCAAACATATTTACAGTGTAAGGTTAAGACATCCAACCCCAGGGGGGTATTTCTGGGCTTTGAAAATGACATGTGGCTTCCAGATCTGCTTGAATCTCTTTATAGTAACATTGCAGGGACTTAATTCCAGTATATGTTATTTTTTTTGGGGAGGGGACAGGCACAGATTTGCTTTATTTCATTGCATAAATAACAAGGATTCTTTTCTTTGCTTTCCCCTCTGAGCTGCAAGAATTGCCACAGATCTGAGATTTGAGTACATATATGTACCTGATATTAATGTGTACTGTACATGGGGAATAATAAGACCTAACTTTTATAGACCTCTCTCATTAAAAGTCACCTTCAAAAAACACTATTGCTCCTTCCTTATAATCAAATGACACCTCATAACCACCTAACCATTTTTAATATCCCCTAGACTCCCTTGTATTATGCCAGAGCTCAGACACTGTCTAGCTAGTCAGGGAAAAGAGTGCACCATCATATTTAAAAGCAGTTATTGGGACAGGTTTTACAGGCAGTGGGCTAAGACAATTCAGAAACAATTGCTTATGTGATAGTTTGAGGATTTGTCCCTGTCAAACAGTTAATATTGCTTTAATACATGAAGTAGGCTGTATAAGACGGCAATAATGAAAAATGTCAGGAAAGACAATATCAATTGTTATTCAACATCCACATCAAAGATTACTTTTTTGTCAGTAGCTTTCAGAAAATGTATTTTCCATCAGATCTGATTGCGTTTCTCTTTGAAGTGCTCCATCCTCCCGGTAGATTTAATGTGACATCTAGGCACTTTTTAGTCCCTGGGCCTCTGAGGCGATTCAAAAAGGCACAACAAGCCATCACAGGTTTATCCTCAAAGGCCGACACTGTCTGTCTGATTTATTGTAACTTTAAGAATCATCTCCAGCAAAGCATGAGCCTTCCTAGCCATCCACAGCTTCAGACTTTTATCAATTCATTTGTATGCAGCCTGTACATCTTGGAACAGAGAGCCCTATAGCCACTCATGGAAAATGCATTACCTGCTACTAATCCTTTTTATCTTTAAAGTCTGTATTTTTTATGTATAAGTCATTTTGGGTTATCATAAAATATACATAATTTTCACCCCCCCCCAAAAAAAGACAAAATGGAAAGAGAATATATAATAAGTTATGAGCTCCTGGCATCCTTATCACCAAGGATTCTAAATAAACAGCTCTCTTTATGTAAACACCAAGGGATATAAAGCTGTGATTACTTTCAGGAGGGAATAGGGATGCTTCCATTCTGGTTTTGGGTTTCAAAGTGAAACAATGAGGAGATGAATCATTTTAAATATGTTTGTGAGTGTTTTTATTTTCCTCTTCATTGGTTTGGGGGGCTTGACGGTGATAGGACTGAGTCGGCTGTCAGATTGCTGAGGGGACTGTCACATTTCATAGGTGTCCAGAAACACCTTGGAATTTCCCCAGTCTATCCACAGTTTCCTTCTCATTTGTGCCTGGCTTTTATTAAATGGATCGGAAAGGTTTTGATGAGTTCTACCACTTCCTCTTGGCATTTTGCGAGAGAGGAGAGACTGAGTCCCTGGAGAAAGGAGATCATATCCTCGCCGCAGCCTGGTGATCCCACAATCCTCCCTCCCCAAAGGCAGCACACACACAATAATAAATGATGATATTTGGGGAAAAGATTGGTCAGCAATTTGACCTACTCATTTAGTTCCTTAGGAATCAGTGTCATTTATAATAATGATAATTCTGATTATCAATGCAATTATAATCAATATTGAATTATTTTCCTTGTATAATATTTTTGACTACCTCTCCAGGTTGCTTCTTATTTTGGGGATTTTATTTGTGTGTTTCCTTTTTTTAGAAGAGGTTTGTAAAAAAAGGGGAATTTGGAAACCAGTAGAGCTGGAATAGAACTTGGGGATTATTTTGTCCGATTCCTTCATTTTATAGATGTGAAACTGAAGTTGGTGAGTTTAAAAATAGAAAAAATCAGCTGATTTCATTGCTTGCTGGTAACTCATAGCATAGTGAATAAGGAAGGAGATGGAAAGATGGGTTCAAATCTTGCCTCAGACACTTACTAGGCATGTTTTCTCCCTTCTTCTTCTACCTCATCTGTGAATTAAATTTAAATGAACAATCTGTAAACTAGTGTCTTTTAAGGTCCCTTATAGCTCTGAATCTGATCTTATCCTAACGCCTGTCATGTGTGGAAGAGGCTGACCCCTTAACATAATACCTGATTAGGGTCCTATGGGGGAATTGTATACAAATTGGGTCCCACAGAGGGTTAGGACATATATAAACTATTAATAACTAGAGGGGACCCTCCAATGGGGCAAAATCTAAGCATCATTGTTACCTTAAAGCTAGGTACTGAACAAGTGAGCCCTTAATACATGTTCTTGATAAGAAAGTTAATACTTCTGTACTTTGTCCTGGATAGGGATCTTAGAAAATATGCTTAGAAAACATCACCGTTATTTTATACATGTAGAAACTGAGGGACAAAGAGATTAAATGACTTGTCTAAGGTCACACAATTCAGTTCAACAGCACCTACTACCTTTAAGGTACTGCTTCTAGATACTGGGGATACAAAGACTTTAAAAGCAAAAATATTTTTTGTTCTCAAATTGCTCATATTCTAATGGGGAAGGGAGGGAAACAACATGTGCATGGATGAGCTCCTATAAGATGATTTTAGGTGAAAATGAACCCTGAAACCCAAAGGGGGAGGAATCAGAGAAAGTTCTGTGATTTTGACTTCTGGGAGATAAGATGGCAGAGTAAGCTATAAGTCACTCTCACCCTCCATTATTGACCTGGAAAAACCCAGAAAAGACTGCCCCAGGAAAAATCCTGGGACAGTGGAGCCAACAGAAAGACAGGGTGAAGCAGTTTTTTAGCTTGTGAGACTAGGGGGATTAATGGGAAAGGTCCTTCTTGCTGTGGCTGAAGGGGACCAGGACAGGAAGGGAGGTGTCTTGGCAAGCTGGTGGCAAATCCCACCTCAGCAAACCAGTGGCAGATCCTGAGCCCCAGGTTAGTGAAGCATGTAAGCACCAACACCAGCCCCCTCCCCCACTCCTTGGCATAGCCAGGGGAACCGGCAGACACCAGCACAGAGAACCACCACTTGTGAGGCAGACGGGTGCCCACCAGTGACTGAGCCTACCTGGCGAGGAGGCAACCTCTGACAGCCACACAACCCCCAAATCCTTGAGCTTCAGTGTAACCCTAGGGAAATGCAGAAAAACCCTTGGCGCACACCTGTCACCATCACCAGCACCAGCTTAGCTCCAGGTAAGCTATAACCTCTATAGCCTTCAGCAGCCAGAACCTGAGGTCCCAGAACACAAAGAAAGTAACCAGGCCCCTAGACCCTACTGCAAGAAGAATTGGACAGTGCTCTCTGTGCCCCAGAAACATCAAAGAAACTGCCTGATGTCCTAGAACCAAAGGGTAAAACAGTCATCCAAAGAATCCACCCATCACTTCCTGAAAGAGAGCCCAAATTGAAAATGCCAAGGAATATTATAGCCAAATTCCAGAATTATCATGTCAGGGAGAAAGTACTGCATGCAGCCAGAAAGAAAGAATTCAAATATTGTGAAACCACAGTCAGGATTATTCAGGACCCTGAAGCTTCTACATTAAAGGATTGGAAGGCTTGGAATATGATATTCTGGAAGGCAAAGGAACTTTAGATTACAACCAAGGATCAACTACCCAGCAAAACTGAGCATAATCTTTCAGGGGAGGAGATAGACATTCAATGAAAAAAGGGACTTCCAAATTTTCCTGATGAAAAATGCAGAGCTGAACAGAAATTTTAATCTTCAAATACAAGACTCAACAGAAGCATAGAAGGGTAAACAGGAAAAGAAAAATTGTTTACTTCCCTACATGGGAAGATGATACTTTTAACTCCTGAGGACTATCTTTATTATGACATTTAGAAGGTGTTTACATAGAGAGTGTGAATGTAAGTTGACTGTGATGTGATGATAAAAAAAATTTATTTAAGGGGTGGAAAAAAAAAGATTGTACAGGAAGAAGAGGAAAGGAGGAAGCAGAAAAGGGTAAATTACATCATATGAAATGATGCAAAGACCTATTATAGTAGGGGGAAAGAAGGGAGGGAGGCAAGCATTGTTTGACCCTTACTCTCATTGAATTTGACTCAAAGGGGGAATATCATACACATTCAATTGGCTATGGAAATCTATCTTACCCTATAGGAAGTAGGGCGGGGAAAGGGGGAAGATAAAAGGGGGGGGGCTGATAGAAGGGAAGGCGGATTGAGGGAGGCAGTGGTCCAAAAAAAAAAGTTATGTTATTTCTATGGCATCTGAACTGAGCTTTGAAGGAAGATAAGGATTCTTTCAGGTATAGATAAGGCAGGTGTGCATTTTAGGCATCAGGTAGAGAATGGAGATGGAAGATGGAAGAGATCAGGGGGGAAGCTAGGCAGTAGTTTTGGTTTGAATATAGTGTGTGAAAAAGAGAAAATCCAGAAAGGTAAGTTGGAGTGAGATTATGGAGAGCTTTAAATGCCAGGCTGAGACTGGAAGATGACCGACGCCAGCACAGAGGCCCAGACGCCGGGGCATGAAGAGGCCCTGAGGAGGCCTGATCAATGTGGTGGCAAGTTGACCCACCAACCGCAAGGGCCATTGCCAGGCCTATCACTGAAGGGCTGGGACTGTATGGAGCTGGCTACAGAACCCACAAAATGACAGAGAGAAGCTAACCTCCCACTGAAGACAGCCCAGCAGGCCAGCAGGAAGCGGCCAGCACACCACTCTGGGAGCCAGGCCCAGTCCTGCAGGAGCCCCAGGTTTTAGCCTCAGGGTGACCTGACCAGCCTCTGGCTGGAGGGACTTCACATCACCAGCAACTGCAGTGGTTTGCAGAATTATCAACCCGTAGATGCTAAGGACAAAGTGAGAGGTCAGTGTAGTGTGGACTTTGGGTCCTAGGAATTTGGGAGTGTGGTCGGCCTTTGCCAAGAGGAGACTGAGGCGTGGTAGCTGTGCAGCTGCCACCACATGCCTGCTTCAGAGCTTCTGGCCTGCAGATTACAGGGGAACCAAGCAACTAGTCTGAGAGGTAATTGATCTTGCTTTAACCTGCTTGGGTCTGGATTGTGGTCTAGGGTGGAGGTCCTGGGGTGAGTGACCAGTTTGCCAGAGAGTGTGGAGGTTTCAGAGAGGGCACCCAACTAATAGCTCCAGCACCTGAGAAAACCCCAGAGATTGGGACAAAGCTCCCTGCTCTGGTAGCAGAGTTCTGCTGTGGCAAAAAGCTCAGAAGTCAAGTAACTGAGTGGCAACATGAGTAAATGGGGGAAGCAAGGCAAGCACAGTAATCCAACTTTGGACTCCTTTTTTGGGGACAAAAAGGATCAAAGCACGGAACAGGAGGAAGACAGGGAAGTCAGAATTCCTGCACCAGAAGCCTCCAAGAAAAGACTAAGCTGCTTACAGGCCATAGAGGAGCTTAAGAAGGATTTTGAAAACCAAATAAGAGAAGTGGAGGAAAAATTGGGAAGACAAATGAGAATTATGGAAGAAAATTATAAAATAAGAGACAACAACTTGACTAAAGAAAATAGCACCTTAAAAATAGACTAACTCAAATGGCAAAAGAGGCTCAAAAAGCCAATGAGGAAAATAATGCCTTAAAAAGCTGAATTTTCCAGATGGAAAAAAGAATCTCAAAAGTTCACTGAAGAGAATCATTCCTTCAGAATTAGATTGGAGCAAATGGAAGCTAGTGACTTTATGAGAAATCAAGATACTATTAAACAGATCCAAACAAATGAAAAAATAGAAGACAATGTGAAATATCTCATTGGAAAAACCACTGACCTGGAAAATAGACCCAGGAGAGATAATTTAAAAATTATTGGACTACCTGAAAGCCATGATGAAAAAAGAACCTAGAAATCGTCCTCCAAGAAATTCTCAAGAAAAAGAGGTTGAATGAATCCACCGATCATCTCCTAAAAAAAGATCCCCAAAAGAAAACTCCTAGGAATATTGTAGCCATGTTCTGGAGTTCCCAGGTCAAGGAGAAAATATTACAAGCAGCCAGAAAGAAACAATTTGAATACTGTGGAAACACCATCAGGATAACACAGGATCTGGTAGCTTCTATGTTGAGGGATCAAAGGGCTTGTAATATGATATTCCAGAGGTCAAAGGATCTGGGATTAAAACCAAGAATCACCAACCCAGCAAAGCTGAGTATCATGTTTCAGGGGAAAATATGGTCATTCAATGGAATAGAGGACTTTCAAGCATTCTTGATGAAAAAACCAGAGTTGAATAGAACATTTGACATTCAGATGCTAGAAGCAAGAGAAGCATAAGGTAAACAGGGAAAAGAAATCATAAGGAACTTATCAAAGTTGAACTATTTATATGCTTACATGGAAAAATGATAATTCTAACTTATGAAACTTTTCTTAGTATGAGAATAGTTGAAGGGAATAGATATGTATATCTATATAGGAGGGTATATGGGCATGTGAATGCATATGTGAGAATGTGTACATATGTGTACAGGTATACATAGACAGAGGGTACAGGACCAGTTGAATAGGAAGGGATGATACTTAAAAGGTGAAATTAAGAAGTGAGAGAGGAATATAATGAGAGGAGATGGGGAGAGATAGAATGGGGTAAATTATCTCATATAGAAGAGGCAAGGGAAAACTGTTACAATGGAGGGCAAGAACAGGAAGGCAAAAGGGAATGAGTCAACCCTATTCTCAATGAATTTGGCTTAGGGAGAGAATCACATACAAACTAAATAGGTTATCTCACCCTAGAGGAGAGTAGGGAAAAAGGGATGAGAGGGGGGATGATGGAAGGGAGGGCAGGCTGTGGGGGAGTAAGTTGGAAGCACCCACTTTTGAAAAGGGACAGGATCAAAGTAGAGAATAGAACAAATGGGGGGTGGGATGGGATGGAGGGAAATATATCAGTCTATCACAATATATCCACTATGGAAATGTTTTGGCTACACATGTACAGCCTATGTTGAATTGCTTGTCTTCCCAGTAAGGATAGGTGACAAAGGAGGTAGTGAAGGAATCTGGATTTCAAAGGTTTAAAATCAAATGTTTTAAAAATATATCATTATTATTATTATTTAAGCAATTGGGGTTAAGTAACTTGCTCAAGGTTACACAGGCAGTTATTTCTGCGTGTGGTGCTAAATATCTGAGCCCAGATTTGATCCCCAGGTCATCCCGACTCTGGGGCCAGTGCTCTTACTTACTGTGCCACCTGGCCACCCCTAAGCAATTGGGGTTAAGTAACATGCTCAAGGTTACACGGCCTGGTGTTTCTGGGTGGGTGCTAAGTGTCTGAGCCCAGATTCGATCCCAGGTCATCCCAACTCTGGGGCCGGTGCTCTTACTTGCTGTGCTACCTGGGCACCCCAAGAAATGCTGTTGCCTTCATTCATTTTTTTTTGGCTTTTTGGAGGGCAATTGGGGTTAAGTGAGTTGCCCAATTCACATGGCTAGTTTTTATGTTGTGTCTGAGGTCAAATTTGAACTCAGGTCCAGCTGACTCCAGGGCTGGTGCTCTATTCACTGTGCCATCTAGCTGCCCCCATATTATTATTTTACATGCAACTGGGAAATAAGATATATGGGCACTGGGGCATAGAGATCCACCATGCCCTACTGGAAAGTAAGAAGAGGAATGGGGGAAGACATAAGAGAGAGAAGATTGGGGGAGGGGATATTCAGTGGGATAGCTGTTTTGGGGTGGTGTGTAGGGGAAAAAATTTGTAACTCAAAATCTTGGGGAAATGAATGATGTAAAATAAAAAAATAAAATTAGATTAAAAAAATGCCAAGCTGAGGAGTTTATATGCTATCATAAAGGCAATAGGGAGTCATATAAGGCTTTTGAGCAGAGCAGTGTCATGGTCAGCTACATGGAGGATGAATTGGAGAAAAGAGAGTGAGACTAATCAGGAATATATTACAATATTCCTGAGGGGAGTGGATGAGGAACGATTTAGGGTAGGGACCATTTGAGTGGGGAGAAGCAGATGGATGGGAAAGGGACTGTGGAAATAATTCAGAATTGACAGAACTTGGCAACTGGTTGAGACTGGGGTTAGGCAGAAGGGAGTGGAAATTCAAAGATGATTCTGAAATAGCCGATGGATAGTAGGTACTTCATAGAAATAGGGCAAGTTTAGGGGAAAGATAAGGTGATAACTGAACACATGGCAGACCTGAGTTTGCATCTTGGCTTTGATCAAGTCACTCATCCTCTGTAGACCTGTTTCCTCATATAAAATGAGAGGATTGAACTAGGTGATCCCTAAGATCCCTTCCAATACTATAAAAACTGTTTCTATGATCAACCAGGAAAGAGAGCTTAGAGAGAGAAGAAGAGAGGGCAGGAGAACACCAGCAGCACCCACAAGTTTCATCTTATTCCTTGTCCTTATACCTGTTTGCTTTGTTATCACTATTTTACCTAGTTAATGTAATTAAAGACATAAAAGATGGGAAGAAGGAGCAGAGGAAAAGGCAGGAGGAAAGGAAAAAAGAGAGGTCTGTAAAAAGAGTATGCTTCACTGTACTCTGCTGAAGCCAGAAAAACAAACACATGCCTCACCAGTAAGTAGGGCCACTGTCATATAAGATGCTGACTGTTGCTTTCAGTCAGTCGTTTTCAGTCATGTCTGACTCTTCATGACTCCATTCGGGGTTTTCTTGGCAGAGATATTGGAGTGCTTTGCCATTTCCTTCTCCAACTCATTTTACAGATGAGGAAACTGAGGCAAACAGGGTTAAATGACTTGCCCAGGGTCACATAGCTAGTATCTGAGGCCATAATTTGAACTCAGGAAGATGAGTCTTCCCAACTTCAGGCTGGGTGCTCTATCCATTGTGCCACCTAGCAGCCTTCGACTGTTGCTTATATGATACAAATTGTTGTGAACTGCAAAGGCCTTTCCAAATAATAGTACCATCCTCCCTTCCCTCTCAAATCATTCCATCATTGCAGCTACTTTCTTTTAAGTCTTGGCTTCTATTTGAATGCAAACATTCCTGGAATCAGAATTGCTCCCTAACTCTAATTCCATCTTGGTGGGGATTAGTTGACAGACAGCTAAGAGCAAGACCTTGTCAGAATGAGACCCAGGGTTGCCATGAGCTGATTTGGAGAGGATATATATAATGAGAGGACCAATATATATGGATGAGAAGAGCTCTGAGGGTGGAGATAGGAGGGCTCCCAAGGCCTGTTTCCTAACAATTTTACAGGCCCTGTTGCTTCCCATTGGCATTTCTTGATTCTGTCCTAAGAACATTTTCTATTTGAGCCATCATTTTAAATGTCATGCCAGTTGCTGTGTAATGAATGCAAGTTCCATGAGGTTTCATTGTTATCTTTCTCTCCCCTGCACTTATTAGTACAATGTCTGACACCTAGTGAGCACCTAATAAGTGCTTGCTTGATTGCTTTGTTATTTATTTATTTATTTTTTTTGAGGAGGGAAGGCAAGGCAGTTGGGGTTAAGGAACTTGCTGTAAAGCCAAGCATGAACAGCTTTCCAGAGGACTGCTGCTGTCAACACCTTTCAAGATTCTGATTACAAAGTATAGTGAACTCTCTATTTATTCAATAACAAATCAGAGCAAAACATTCACAGAAAATCAAGGTACAGCATTCACAATGTACAACTTATCACAGATAATCAAAATATAGCATTTACTATGTCACAACTCAACAACTTATCATTAAAATGACCACATAGTTTTCACCAAAGTACAATCATTTAGTAACTCAATCATTAAATCATCCTTATTTCAATCAGTCTTAAGGAGGAGAAACTCCTTAATTCTTAACTCAAAAGGGACAGGAAGTACAGTAGTCAAAGTTCTCCACCTACGGGATGCAATTAAGTTACAGTGTCAGTCACTACTCAGTACTCTCTTAAGGGGTAGTGGAAAATACACAGGCCATCCACCCCTAGGTCACAAGTAAGTTACAATTTTATCAGTCACCACTTAGTATCCACAGAGAGTTTTTTCATCTTGACTCAAGGCAGGTAGTTCCTACCTGAATCCACCAAACTGTTACCTGAGTTCAAAGGCAGATAGCTCCCAGCTCCTGGTCCAGCTCTCCATGCAGTTCCTGCTCCACACTGAATCTCACAGTGCCCAGTCCATCTGAAATCCTTCATAGTCTCTGTTCCTTGGAAGAGAAAACTTAACAGAGCCACAGACAGACAAAGTACCAACACCACAGTCATTCTTCCTCTGGTAGCTCCAGCTGGCCCTCAGAAATCCCCAGCACCTCTAGCTGGCTCTTGGAAGTCCTCAGCACCTCTAGCTGGCTCTTGGAAGTCTTCAGCAGCTCTGTTCTCAAAATCAGTTTCTCCTATTCTCAAAATCAAAAATCACTTTCTCCGTGGAAGTTCCAGCCCAGCAGTAGCAGCCCAGCTTTCAGATGCTCGCTGAGAGAAATTCTCTCTCTCTTTCTGGCAGCAGCTTCTCTGCCTCCAGATGCTTGTCCCAAGAAGTTCTGAGTGTCCAGCTTGTGCTCTTCCTTAAATACAGTATAACTCCTCCCTATTTAGCCCCTTCCTATTACAGGGGATCATCCCTTCTGTTTCTTTATAAGAGGCTTAATTGGAAACTAGGTGCTAAGTACCTCTTAGCTTAGCAATACAAAAGGATCTTTAAATTTCATGACTATTACACTTGCCCAAGGTCACACAGCTAGCTTAGTGTCAAGTATCTGAGACTGGATTTGAACTCAGGTCCTCCTGACTTCAGGGCTGGTGCTCTATTCACTGCACCACCTAGCCGCCCCATGCTTGTGGGGTCCTTGCTCTCACTTGATAAAGGAAATGGAAAAGTATAATTTTGGTATGAAAAAGATTGTGAATCTGACCAACCAATGCCTGTAAGGGAATAACACTAGTCATATTAGGGCGGAGACTAGACCTGCAATTTCACTAAGGAATCTCCCTTTAATCAATGAGAGTTGACATCTTCTCTGTAACATCTCAGAGTTGCCTAACAGCTCTGAAAAGTTAGGGGATTTGCCCAAGGTCACACAGTGTCCTCGGATGTGTCAGAGGCTGTTTTACCCCAAATCTTCCTGATTTCAAGGCCATTTGTCTCTGTTATGCTGCTGTTTTTAAGATTGAATGAAATAATATAGGATCATAGATCTGGAAAGGACCTTAGAGGCCATCTAGTGCAACCCTCTCATGTTACCAATGAGGAAGGAGGCCAAAAGAGGTCCAGTAACTTGCCCAGGGTTACCCAGCTACCCTGAGGCAGGATTTGAACTCAAGCCTTTCTGACTACAAGTCCAGTTCTCTATCCATATAGCAGGCTCCCTCAAGTTATTTGTAGGAATGATTCCTGGTGCTAGGCATAAGTGTGGAAAGAAACAGTTTCATTCCTATTTAAATGAGCGAACTGGTTGCCCTGATTTATCTGAAAAGAGCAATCAGACTCACTAGCAAATATCTGAATGAGCAGATTTTATTTCTACTGCTATATTGCTTGAATGCAACACTTGTTACATTTGAGTACTAATTACTAGAGATTAATTAGTCAGCATGAAGGTACTTTAGCAACAGCCTCCTTCCCTTCTGTCCCACTCCCACTCTTCCCACTATTGATCTGGGTTTGATGAGCACTGCTTTCAGGCTTTCTGCACAGCCAATAGGGAAGTTACCATGTTTGGATGTCATCGCCAATTCTTTCTCCATTTCCATAGTAATAATCTTAGAAAGACCTTGTCAAAGGTGGATATTAGAGAAAGTAATTAAATGGGGGAAAATGTAGCTACTGCCAAGAATGAAAACAGCATTGCTAACAATTCCTTGGGGACAGAATATTTCCCACTGATTAAAGCTGGAGAATGGGAGCCAAGTCTCTTGGGTCTGTTTCTGGCTAATCCAGAGTCTTGTGGCATGAACGTGGGTGATTCAATCCACTCAATTTCTCTGCTTCCATCTAGTTTCATTTGAAGGTACATACCTATCTAATGGAAGGATATTGTAGAACATAATCAATTATTATTTAAAGGCTAAAAGATCCTTAGATGAAAGGCATCAAGATAGAAGCAAAGCACAGTAATAATAATGTCATCACTTTTCAATGCCTCTTCTTTTTTTTCCCCTATTAGCTACATGGGACTATATCTGAAGTGTGCTTTGGTGCCTTTTGTAAAATAAAAAAAAATGAGTAGGGAAATTATATTTTTAAAACTGAGAATGCTTTCTTTGTAAATGGTACACAATAGATAGGGCAATGTTCATATCTCATTTATCTCTCTCTATTGGGTTGTCCTCGGAGTCTAATTTTTCCTTATTAATGAATCTCCCCTTTTGTCCTGTACAAATCTAGGAGTGTGACATTTATACAAGGTAATCATTTCTGTGCATTACCAAAAAGATTATTTATTGGTGGTTATCCAGCAAAGTAAGCACATCTGTCACCAAAGTCTGACCCAGAATGGGCTCTAGTTTTCATAGCTGAATTATTTGCTGATCAGTTGTTTCTTGTCTTTAGTTTTGTAGTTAGAATTCCTCAGTTTTAAAATGAGAATCCCCTGATACTTGGCTAAACTGCATTGATGGGATTCTCAATAGCAAAAAAAGAGTCTATCCTATTTTCTTTGACTGTAGAATGTTTTAAAGTTACTTAAATGACAACTAAGTTTCAATTTGTACAAATAATGAATCCTCTGAAGTAGTTCTTTGCATTCTAATTGACACTATTGGAAGTTATAATTATATATGATATATATACATATATATGGTACACACACACAGACAGACACAAATTATATATGGTAATTGGTTTCAGCCCAATGGAACTATGTGGTGTGAATTCAAATGCTGCAATCACTTCATGAGATTCATTATTAGTACTGACAGAGACCTATTTCTATACCATTGGAAAGCATTTTACGTACTGTATCTCATTTGAGCCTTGTAACCCCGTGAAGTAGGTATTATATATAGGTTGGTCTGACTTTGTAGATGAGGAAACGGAGGCTTGGTGGTCTACTTGTTGTCCCTTGGATATTCCATTTCCTGTTTCTATATCTTTGCTCAAACTGTGTCCCAGACTTGGAACAAACACCTAACCAATACCTTTTAGAGTCTTTGTTTTTTTTCAAGGCTTAATTCATATGACACCTGCAGGGAAAGCTTCCTGATCCCTTGAGTTGTTCGTTTCTTCTCTCTCTTCTGATAATTATTTTATGTCTCTATGTGTTGCACCCTCCCCACTGGAATTCAAGCTCCCTGAGGACAGTGACTGATTTTTATTTTATTTTTATATCCCTAGCTTCTAGCACTGCTCCTTGAAACATAATAGACATGTTCATTGTAGTAAGTGACTTGCTTATAGTCACATAGCTGTTAAGTATCAGAGGGAGGATTTGAACTTTGGTTTTTCTGACTCTAAGTCTGTAAGTTCTATGTACTATATCAAATTCTCTTAATAGCACTTTTATTGGTCACCAAGCTCGCTATTAGACAGGAAGATGCCCAGAACCACTCCTTTCTGCCTCTCATAAAATGCTGTTTCTCATTTGGAACAGGCTTGATGCATTTATACCAGTGACATGAGGATCATGCCAGCCCAGTGTCAAGATAAAAAGAGTTCTCTTTGTAGAATGTTTCAGACATAGGTAGCAATATCAGAAGAAGTCAGTAGTGAAGCTGGTAATCAAATACCATTGGGAGTCAGGTCTATGATTTCTTAGTTACTTCCCTTGCTCTGGTCAGCCCTGTATGCTGCAGTTGACTACATTACATATTTCCTTTTTTTTTTGTCTTTATTAATTTGTTTACTTTTAGTTTACAAGATTCATTAACACAATTCCTTGAGTTTCAAATTTTCTCTCTCCCCCCATGGCGGCATACAATCAAGTATCTGCAAATACTTTCACATTAGGCATTAGTTAGGCTATAAAGAAGGATTGTATCAGATGGAATGAAGAATGGGAAAGAGAAAACAAAATCAAACAAGAAAACAAAAAAGGGCAGGTAGTTTGCTTCAATCTGGGTTCAATCTCAGTTCTTTCTCTGGATGTAAACATCTCTCTCCATCATTAGTCTTTTGGGTTTGACTTATGTCTCTGGATTGCTGGGAAGAGTCCACTTTATCAAAGTTGGTTGTCACACATACGTTGTGTCAGTAATTGTGTACAAATTCCTCCTGGTTCTACTCTTCTCACTCAGCATCAGTTCGTGTAAGCCTCTCCAGGTAAATATGAAGACCGTCTGCTCCTCGTTTCTTATTGCACAATAGTATTCCATAACATGCATATACCACAACTTGTTCAGCCAGTCCCCAATTGATGGGCACCCCCTTAATTTCCAATTCTTTGCTACCACAAAAAGAGCTGCTATAAATATTTTTGTACATATGGGTCTTTTTCCCACTTCTATGATCTCTTTGGGATACAACCGCACAAGTGTATCGCTGGGACAAAGGGTATGAAATTATTTATAGCTCTTTGGGCATAATTCCAGATTTCTTTCCAGAATGGCTTGATCAGTTCACAACTCCACCAGCAATGCATTAGTGTTCCAATTTGTCCACATCCTCTCCAGCATTTGTCATTTTCCTGTTTTGTCATCTTAACCAATTTGACTGGTGAAATGTGGTATCTTATAGTTGTTTTGATTTGCATTTCTCTAATCAATAGTGATTTAGAGCATTTTTTCATATGCTTATAAATATCATTAATTTCTTCCTCTGAAAATTGCCTGTTCATATCCTTTGACTATCAATTGGGGAATGACTTGTATTCTTATAGATTTGACTCAGTTCTCTGTATATTTTAGAGATGAGTCCTTTATCAGTGACATAGGTTGTAAAAATTCTTTCCCAATTTTCCACTTCCCTCTTAATCCTGGTTACATTGGCTTTGTTTGTACAGAAGCTTTTCAATTTAATGTAATCAAAATGATCCATATTGCACTTTATAATGCCCTCTAATTCTTGTTTGGTCATAAAGTCTTCCCCTCTCCACAAATCTGATAAGTAAACTATTCCTTGCTTTCTCAGATTGCTTAGAGTATCAGCCTTTATACGTAGATCATGCACCCATTTAGACTTGATTTTGGTATATGGTGTTAGATAATGGTCTCTGCTCAGTTTCTGCCATACTATATTCCAGTTTTCCCAGAAGTTTTTGTCAAATAGTGAGTTCTTATCCCAAAAACTGGGGTCTTTGGGTTTATCAAACAGCAGATTACTGTAGTCATTGACTTCTGAGTCTCATGTACCCAGTCTATTCCATTGATCCACTGCTCTATTCCTCAGCCAGTACCAAGTAGTTTTGAGGACTGCTGCTTTATAGTACACATTAAAATCTGGTATAGCTAGTCCACCATCCCTAGCATTTCTTTTCATTACTTCCCTTGATATTCTGGACCTTCTGTTCTTCCAAATGAATTTTGTTACTATTTTTTTCTAGCTCTATAAGGTAGTTTTTTTGATAAACTAATCGGTATGGCACTAAATATATAATTTAATTTAGGTAAAATTGTCATTTTTATTATATTAGCTCGACCCAGCCATGAGCAATTGATGTTTTTCCAATTAGTTAGATATGACTTAATTTGTGTGAAAAGTGTTTTGTAGTTGTGTTCATATAGGTCTTGGGTTTACTTTGGCAGGTAGATACCCAAATATTTTATAATGGCTACAGTAACTTTAAATGGGTTTTCTCTTTCTATCTCTTGTTGTTGAATTTCATTAGAAATATACAGGAATGCCGAGAATTTATGTGGGTTTATTTTATATCTGGCAACTTTGCCAAAATTATTTATTGTCTCAAGTAGTTTTTTACTTGATTCTCTAGGATTCTCTAAGTATATCATCATATCATCTGCAAAAAGTGATAGCTTAGTCTCTTCTTTGCCTAATTTGATTCCTTTGATTTTCTTTTTCTTCTCTAATTGCTACTGTTAACATTTCTAGTAGCAGATTGAATAAGAGGGGTGATAGTGGAATCCTTGTTTCACCCCTGATCTTATTGGAAATGCTTCTAGCTTCTCCCCATTACATATAATACTTGCTGATGGATTTAAATAGATGCTACCTATTATTTTAAGGAAGGCTCCATTTATTCCTATTCTTTCTAGTGTTTTTAATAGGAATGGATGTTGTATTTTGTCAAAAGCCTTTTCTGCATCTATTGAGATAATCATGTGGTTTTTCCTAGTTTTATTGTTGATATGATCAATTATACTGATGGTTTTCCTAATATTAAACCATCCTTGCATTCCTGGAATAAATCCTACCTGATCAAAGTGTATTATTCTTGTGATAAGTTGCTGTATTCTTTTTGCTAATATTTTATTTAAAATTTTTGCATCTATATTCATGAGGGAGATTGGTCTATAATTTTCTTTCTCTGTTTTATCTCTTCCTGATTTAGGTATCAGTACCATATTTGTGTCATAAAAAGAATTTGGTAGGATTCCTTCTTCACTAATTTTCCTGAATAGTTTGTAGAGTATTGGAATGAACTGTTCTTTAAATGTTTGATAGAATTCACTAGTAAATCCTACTGGCCCTGGATATTTTTTCCTAGGGAGTTCCCTGATGACTTGTTCAATTTCTTTTTCTGAGCTGGGGTTATTTAAGTAATTTGCTTCCTTTTCAGTTGATTTGGGCAACCTATATTTTTGTAAATATTCATCCATTTCACTAAGATTGTCAAATTTATGTGCATACAACTAGGCAAAAATAGTTCCTAATTATTGTTTTAATTTCCTCTACACTGGTGGTAGTAGGTTCACCCTTTTCATTTTTGATACTCATAATTTGGTTTTCTTCTTTCTGTTTTCCAGGTCAGTTGTTTTTCCATTGAGATATTTTACCTCTTTTTCTAATTTTTCATTCTTGTTTTTTGTTTGACTAATTCTTGGTTCCTCATAGAGTTATTTGTTTCAATTTGGTTGATTCTGGTTTTTAGCAAATCATTTTCCTTGGTTAGTTTTTGCAGCTCCTTTTCCATATCATCCATCTTTCTTTTTAAGGAGCTGTTTTCTTCATTATAATGTTTTTCTGATTCTGCAATTTTGATTTTAAAAGAATTACTCATTTTGTCTTCTATCTCTCTCATTCGGTTTTCAAATTTCCTTTTGATCTCATCTAGGAGAGCTCTCTGTGCTTGAGACCCGTTCCTTGTTGGTGTTTCTGCTGTAGGTGTGGCATCCACATTCTCTCTCTCTGAGTTTGGTTCCTCTCTCTGAGGATGGTAGGACTCCAGGGTCTTTGTAGTCTGCTTTCTACCCATTTTGAGGCAGGGCCCTAGCCATACCCTTCCTCTAGGGTTCCCAAGCCTTTAATGTAGAGGGTTTTTGCCCTGGGGCAATAGTTACTAAGTTTTCAGGGTCAGTGTGGGGCGGGGGAGGTTGGAGCAGGCTGGGTTTACTCTGCCTTCCTGGACCTTGAAGGTCCTGATAGGGGCTTTTTAAAAACTTTCTGAGCTATGGAGTGGTAGCCCCAGGAGTATTTGCTATCCAGGACAGGGACCCTGCATTTGGTTCTTACCTTGCTCTTTCCAGTCCCAGCCCTTTGGTGAAAGGCCTGATAGTGGCCCTTGTGGTTGGTGGGACGACTTGCCCCCCTCATTGGTCAGGCCTCCTCCTGGCCTACCCTGCTTGCAGCACCGTTGCTTCTCGGCCTGCCCCTGCACGCCTATGTGTTTCTTTAATAATCAATCAATAAACATTTATTAAGTGTCTATTACACACCAGACACTGTGTGAATCAGAGGATTCATTATTTGTACTAATTGAGACTTAGCTGTCATTTAAGTAACTTGAAAACATTCTACAGCCAAAGAAAATAGTGAGGATAGACTCTTTTTGCCATTGAGAATCCCATCAATGCAATTTAGCCCAGTATTGGGGGATTCTCATTTTAAAACTGAGGAATTGCATGGCATGCAAAGAAAGGCAAAAGATATTCCCTGACTTCAAGGAATTTACAGTCCAATGTGGGAGACATCATGCAAACAAATATCTACAAAGCATGAAATAAACAGGAAAAATGGGAAACAATGAACAGAAAGAAGGCATTAGAATTAAGAGGAGTTGCAAAAGGCTTCCTGTAGAAGGTCATGAATAGTGATGAATATCACCAGCAGTAGCAATTTGGTTGGCAAGTAATTTTGTGGGTATCCTTTCCTCAGGCCTGGAAGCTACTATTTTGATAGTAGTTGGACTGAGTACTTTATTCATTTTGTTGACAACAAAGCAAGTCATTTTCCTTATCTTTTGCTGATTTCCAATGAATAAAGGCTAAAGGGATCTTTTTGCTGGCTAGGGTGGCAACCTTCAAACTATGGCCTACATTTATTTCCTTTTTATCCTGGGAGCTGATAAAATATATTTCTGGCAGAGAAAACTGCTTTTTACTTTGAATAATAAGAACAACAATGACAATGATAGTATGAATTTATATATTAACTTTCCTTTGAAGACCTGAAGGCTATTTCAAGTTGTTTTATTTCTCTTTGATGTCCCTCCTGAAGAGAGCATATGAGATAATGTATGTCAAAACACTTCACAGACCTCAAAGTTATTTGTGAATCATAGTTGCTATGATTAGAAATAAGCAAGAGTGTGCTGGAGCCAACTTTTATTAGCTCAGCTGAGCTGATTGTTAAATATTCATCTTGAGCATTTATACCTTGGTATCTGCAAGTGTTACAGATCATGGTGTAATGTATTATTTTGTTGATTGTTTAGACTTAAGAAAATGATGGAGAAAATGTTAGTAATAGGGTTGAACTTAAAAATGTATCATGGATACATTTTTTTTTTTTAAAAGAGAGCTGGTTGTTAAACATTTATTAGCACACCTCCAGAAATAAATATTACCATTCCCTTTTTAGAGATGAAACAGTTCAGGTAATAAATCAATCAGTCAATGGGCATTTATTAAGTACTTACTGTGAGTGAAGCACTTTACTAAGCACTAGAGATGGAATGACAAAAGATAAACAGACCCTTGCTTTCATAGAGCTTACATTTTAAGGGGAGACAACAGGTACATACATACTATACTCACACACAAAGCAGGTAAAAGTTAACCTTGAATAGGACATGATTGGGGGTGGGGAGGAGACCAGGAAAAGCTGTCTTTAGAAGGTGGAGCTGCTTCTTGATGGAAACCAGGGATCTGAAGAGGAGGGGGCCCAGAAGAAGAACATTCAGGCATAGGGATTGAGTGTCAAAGGTGAGAAACAGCAAGGCGCACAATATTTTTGAACTGTTTAGTCTATGGTGGGAAGTTATATGTAAGAAGACTGGAAAAATCGGAAGGGATCAGATTATGACAAACTCTAAATGCCAAACAGAAGATTTTACATTCAATTCTAGAGGTAATGGATAGTCAATGGAATTTGTCAAGTGTGTGTTTGGGAGTGACACGGCCAGATTTGTGGGTAAGGAAAATCACCTTGGCAGCTATTATGGAGGATGGATTGGAGTGAGGAGAGACTTGTGTCAGGGAGACCAAAGAGGAAGCCATTGGAATAGTCTAGGTGAGAAGTAGTAAGGGCCTGAATTGGGAGTGGGGGGGTGGCTTGTGAATAGAGAAAAGATGATAGCTGTGAGAGATGTTGTACAGATAGGTTTAATAAGATTTGGCAGCTGATAGGACATGTGGAGTGAGAATGGGGAATTGATTGTGAGGATAGGACTGAGACTGGAAAGCCCCTCAGGACCACAGTTTCCCCACCCCTCGACTAGAAGGACAGTGGTGCCCTTGAAACAGACATAGATAAATAGATAATTTGTTGTGTTTGCTGTATTCTAACGATTGTGCTACACTCTAAGATACTTGAAAAAGCATACAAAAGTTTTTGCCTTCAAGAAACCAATGTTCTACCAGGGGAAAACAAGACATAAATTGGTGCCAGAAAAGGGGGAAGATAATGGGGTGCTAGTATAGGTTCTGATGGCGGTACGATGGTCTGAGAGTGAGGCCATGACTTAAGGAGGCTGCAGGGTGTCTCACAGAGGGAGGTGCTTTTTGCCAGAGATATAGTTTGTTATGATAATCTTTATGTATTTATTTGAGAGGCAATACATTGTAGTGGATGCAGAGGCTGACCCAGAGTCAGGAAATCCAGACTTCAAGTCCTGCCTTCGGCACATGGTGACTATGTGACCTGAAGCAAAGTTTGTTCACCTCTCAGTGCCCCCGACAACTTTCTAAGACTAAAAAAAAAATCAAAGCTATTGTCAGTTCACAGTGGTAGAGAGGGTTTCCTTATTAGGGATTCCCTCCACTAATGAAATGACAGGTCTAAAAAAAATTCCTCTTTTAAGGTAACAAGGGAGGTGATAATAGGTCATAGTTCCTCTGACTTCCAGGCAATGTCTTATTCACTGTTAACTTACCCATTTTAGAGGAGAGAAGAGTAGTTATGACTACACATTAGAAATTCTCTGGACAGTTTAGTTGTTCTCTGTGAAAGCTGATTATGTCAACCATTGAAGGATGCACTTGTCTCTGAAAAATTTGGTTGATTTTAGATGGGTCTGTGATCCCATCAGTGCTTATGCTCTCTTCTGTTGTACATACTATAAGCCTTTCCCCTTTTCTCAACCTATGTAATTCGTATCTATGTTTTCCCCATTCTCCTTTCTCTCACCCCACCTCTGCAAGTTTCATCTAACAGGCTGGAGGCCTTCTACAGATTCTTTAATCTTTCACTTAATCTCAGGGGTACCAGTACAATGCTCAGGCCATTCATTTGTTTCTCATTCTCCCTGCAGAAACAGCTCATCTTCTTTTCTTGTCACGCCCATCGTTGATGATGTATTTTTGCTATTTTTCAAGCCACATCACTGTCGGAAATTTGCTGCTGTCAACTGACTGATGCCCATTGTGTGTCTTTTCCTTGCCTTTGGATTGCTTGTTGTTTTGATGTTCCAGAGACTGTAGGATCCCACAGTTTGTTTTATTGCAGTAAGCAACTTGGTAAAGTAATAATAACCATCATCATTGTCATCAAACAACTTACTTTTCTGTGAAGCTTCAAAGTTTGCAAAGTGCTTTTTCATAATTCCCTTATGTTTGATTAAAAGTATGCATGTATATGTGCATGTATGTGTAAGCTAAGGCCCACAGACTCTGGGCTCACATGGACCAGGTTTAATCTTAGGGTAGCACTGAACAATTGTTTGGCCAAGAATTTATTCTAGGAAATTTAGAAACATAGCTTCTATATAGCTTGGTGCTATTCTTCCACAAATGGGCATGACAGGATCTCTATCTCCCATAGAAACATTTAACATAAATTGGTTAATATAGTACAATGGGTCACTGAGATCGCACATCTAATGAACAGGGACAATTGGTTCTGCCCAAGGTGATGCCTGTGTAGACTACAGAGTATGTGTAGTTATTGTCTCCAGTCTGTTGCCATGTGAAAAAGAGAACCTTTTTGATTGGTTTTTGAACCAGAACTAAAAATGCTTACAAAAGCCACTAAACAGATGATTTGGTCTCTGGTTCCTGGCTGCTTTGGAGTGAGAAGTGCTATAAGCCTCCTGGTATGCCTGAGACAGGTCTCAGGCTACCAACAGTGGCTGTGTTTATGGTACATATATGTTTTATCTCTCTTATGAGAAGGTGTATTGGATTAGTTTGTGGCCTTGTGAAATTTGAAAAGTCAAGAGGGTGAGGCAAGTCTGAGGGATCTGCTTAATCCAGTATGCCACTGGATGGAAAGAAGCCAAGAGAGAGTGAAAGGGATTCATCTGTTGGCTATGCTGCATTCAGAAGTCAATTTGGTGGGGTGAACATTTTATAATAATTGCTTTAATGCTGATCCCACTTTCTCCAGATACTGAGTTAGAATAAGAGTGTGCTCATACGTGTTGGGGTCTATACCTCTGTTCTTGCTGTATCTTCTCAGTAAATATTCTTTGGTAAAAGGTAATTGATGTTAATTGGTTACATGAAATTAAGGTATTAATTATTAGAGATCGATATTAGGGGCTTACCCAGGATGGAGGTGTAAGGGTTATGGGATTTAAAGATCTCCTATGCCCCATGGACGTGCTGACATAGCAGAGCAAGAGAAAGTGAAAAGCCAAGCTAACAGTCCTGCGGTTGGCAGTTGGCGGCAGTTGCCTTTTTTTTTTTTTTTTTTGAGTTAGGACTCCTGCTGAGGACTGCCAGGGGCTGGAGCTGCTGGGAGCGCTCTTCCAGGACGCTGGGTGGTTGCTGTGAGTGGGGAGAGGAGGACCTTTGCCTGAGGTAGCCTGTTCTGTTTTAAAGGCTTGAAAATGTGGGTGCTTTCTACTTTATCTACCTGTGCCAATGTCATAACTACTCTGATGGCTTTCACTTTCTGGTTTTGGGACTCAGTCTTTTGGTATCTTAATAAATTTTCTAGTTTATTTCCCCAAATGGCAAACCTGACGTATTTTGTGATGGATAATTATATCAGCATATTTGTAATCTCTATAGGCATTGTGAATATGGCATTGCTGATACAGGAGGCTTGAGCTGATTGTATTGAGGAAGGGACACCCCAACCTCCCATGGGTACTCCTGGAACCCTGAACATGGAGATATAACCAGTTTTGCGTTTGGAATCAGTATGACTGAGACTTGGGATAAAGACTACTAGAGATTATAGGAGCTTATAATATGATAAAGGACATGTTTTTTTCATGCCAAGGAAAATGAAGGAGCAAGGGACTAATGATAGTCCATAAAGAGGTACAGAGAATGCCAAACACATGCAGGGTAACTTGTAAGCAATAAACACAATTCTTCCTCACTGATGGGTTCTATTTTTTTTCTCCAATGGTGACCTAGAATTCATACATTTCAATATTAGTAAGGAAGAGGAAATATGACGTAGTGGTAAGAATGGCAAGCCCATATCAAAGAAGGTTCTATGCTCTATGAGCAAAGCAGAATTGCTGTAGTTCAAAAGGCATGTGAGATGCACAAATTTAGAGGCATCTTCCTCCCAAATGGTCATCAGAACTATTTGTGCCTAATCTGTGGTAGAGCCTTCCAAGCCTGTATTTGTGTGATCAGTCACAGTCAGGGGCCCCTTGATATCGTGATGTCATTTTGGTCTTCATGGTCTTCAACCGTGAAGGACGAACAATAATACCAACCACCACCACTCTGTGAGCTATTGGTGTTTGAAGGAACTCTTCCAGTCAACCCCTTGAAACTCCTCTGGTTCAATATCTGCCATCCCAAAAAATCAAAGTGATATGTCTTTCGGTATATTGGATCATATGTCACAATCTGAATTGTTCTCTGAGAACTCAGAAACCTTCAGCTGTTGTCCTAAAGTCTTTCCAATGAATTACACTCTTCCCTTCCCTCTCCCTGCCCCTTTCTATAGTTTGGCATTCTATGCACGGAATTGAACTTGGGATTGCCAATAGAGAATGACCCTAACATTCTGGTAAATACCTAGGTCACCCACAAGGTCCTACATGGACCCTCCAAGATGCACAGTGTCACCTGTGATTTAGATTCCCATTTGAAGGTGAATATACTTTGAGGCTGGTGGGCAAGCAATTATACATGCACACATACACATATATATGCATATATGCACACACACTATATATGTATATATATACACAAAAATATATGTATAGCATTAAATTATTATTATTATTATTATTGCTTTTGGAGGGCAATTGGGGTTAAGTGACTTGCCCAAAGTCACATGGCTAGTAAATGTGTCAAGTGTCTGAGACTAGATTTGAACTCAGGTCCTCCTGACTCCAGGGCCAGTGCTCTATTCACTGCGCCACCTAGCTGCCCCAAACGTTATATTTTTCTACAGAGAAATGAGCAAGTTTCCCTTGGTTTAAAATAAATTAAAGCTAATGATAATGAACAAAAGATGAATGATCTCTTATGTTCCAACTCTAAAAAATTTTTGTTTCAATGGTCATTTTAAAAGGATCTCATTTCTTACATCTAGTAAACTTTCTGTTATTTAATATTATATCAATGAAAATGATTTTTATTAATTGTACATTTGTACAACTGCACATCTTCAATAATTAGTAATGGTGACCTTGAGGCCTTGCAAAATGTTGAGTGCCTTTTGAATCATCAAAAAATTATTTTAAAAAACTTGGTTTATTAATTATGTATAATTTACTGTATCCTTTGAAACTTGGCCATCTGTGTATGGCATGTGTGACACTTATCTATTAATCAGAATATTTAAGTACCAAGAACACTGCTTTTCCTTATCATGCTTACCACTTTTAACAGAGGGTTTACTTGCTATCTAATCCAGGACAATGATGTGATAATCCCTTCTCTCCATGACTTCATTCTTCTCCTTCCCACAAAGTTCTTGCATGTAAAGGCCAATCCTGTTTGTGTAGTGGGGGATACTTCCACTGGAAAGAAATTCTTACATCTAACTTCCACCTCCACTCCACCAGCTAAATCATGTAAAGTAAAAATATTCCTATAATGCTAAATTCCATTTTAGAGGATTAATTCTGACTTGGTCCACTAGGTATTGTAGAGAATGTTACAATGTGATTTCTGCTTTTATCTTTAAAGCAGCTGGCACGATAGATGATTTTATACAAAATACTACCATCTGTATACATATACTCAGCACACATTAAATTATATTTCATATTAGAAGTACCACTGATGATAGTTACAATATGAGTCAGGTTTGTTTTGTGGCTATTATCAATATTTGTCAAACCATGTTTAAATAAGAACATTGAAAAAAAACATTTAAGTAGGGGTCATTTGAAAATAATTTGCTATATTTCTCTTGTTTTCACATTACCTTAAATATATTACAATTTTAAGGTAGGTGTAGATTTTATTTTATAGGATAAGCATTTTTAACATGACTGATTTTGATTTTTTTATATAAATGTCTTAACTTTAGAAGACCAAATGATTTGGTTGTTTAGTGATCATAACTGAAGCAGATTCAGTGTTTGCAAAGTCATTGGTAGATAAAGTACTTTGGAGTTGTGTGTATGTGTGTGTGTGTGTGTGTGTGTGTGTATGTATGCTATATACTATGAAATCAACTGTCACTCCCAATTAGGCATTTATACTGTTTCATTTTTAACTTAAATTATTCATTGTGCATGTACTTCAGTTGATACATGTTATCACAAATGTGGTCACTCCATCCAGGAATGTAGATCTTAACCCATCCGTTCCTTTTTATCCTGAACATCTCTTGTCCATATCCTCCCCTAAGTTCTTGCCAGGGGAGCCACCCAGTCTTCCTAAGGTCCCTCTTTACACCTTTTGATATTATATGGTCATCAATAAAGCATATGAACTGATCTCCTATTTTCATTTGCAATTACTACACATGTGGACCACCTCCTTTTCCAGTAATAAGTATCTTTGATGACTTTTATACTGCTTTTTGCATGCAATTTATCTTTGATAATTCCTTATAGTCTATATTCACCACACAGTTCTCTATTGTCCTAAGGGGAGGGGAAGAACCACAATTTCAGTTTCTCAGATTGTTCTGCTCTGTAATTCATAGCAATATAGCATTAACAGAAGAGTATTAGTGTTAAAAATATGGATTTTTGCTTCAGGGAGAAACATGGGGTCATAGAAAGCAGTTTCTAATTTTCTAAATTCGATCTAACATCTTATCTTCTTGCTATTGAATTCTGGGCCCAGATCACTGTTGATTTTCAAGGTTCAAAACCTTCTCTCTCTCTCTCTGTCTCTCTCTCTCTCCTTTTCCCCTTCTCATTCTCCCTCTCCCTCTCTCTGTTGGTAGATAGCTAGATAGATAAATTGTGTGTTTATGTATATGCATGTATGTGTATGTAAACACACACATATATGTACATACCTACCTAAGTAGGTATGTATCTATATCAGGGGTAAGGAACCTGTGGTCTTGAGGCCATATCTGGCCTTCTAGGTCCTTGGGTACGGTCTTTTGACTGAGTCCAAGTTGTACAGAACAGATCCTTTTATTAAGGGGATTTGTTCTGTGAAGTTTAGATTCAGTCAAAGGGCCACACTTGAGGACCTAGAGGGCCACATGTGGTCTTGAGGTTGCTGATTCCCCATCCCTGATCTATATAGTTTTCCCTTCCACCTCCCAGAGGCTAGGGGGTGCGGCACCCCCCATGATCTGGAAAATTCATGTAAATTATTTTGGCCCTCCATTTGTACCAGAAAAGGTCTGTTTTTTTTCTTTTTCTTTTATTGGGTATTTACAGGACCTTATTATAAAATTTGTGTTAAGTATTTGGTCATAGGCTATATATATGTCAACATTAAGTAAAAATACTATGGCTTCTACAAAACTCCCCCCAAATTCCCATTTACAGTAATTTCTTATGCTGACCTCAGATATATCAAAACCAAGATGGGGAAAGTTGCAATGTGGAAGGGATAGGTGTATATGCATATATATATATAAATTAACATATACACACATAAATACATGTATATATGTAACTATATATGTTTATTTGTGTGTGTATGTGTGTGTGCATACACATATATATTTTACAGATTGGAAAATAGATACTTTTCATCCCCTTGGTTTTTCCCATTTGAATAGTTATTTCAGGCTCAATAAAATGGTTATGAATCTCAGTTATCGGGTGTGGGACTTGACACAAGCATTGCAATGTCATCTGCAGCAGGAGCATTGGAGGTATATCCATTAATAGGTAATCCCTCTTTCCTTTCGACTGCATTGCACGTCTTTTGTGAGTGTGGGAAATGCCCCCAGTGAGCTTATATCCACCTTCCTATTTTGTGCTTTGTTTGATATTGATAATCAAAAGATCATCAAACCAAATTATGTTAGTTATATCTGTTAAGGCATCTTATGTGATCTTAACCTGTGCATGGAAGATGCCTTGTTGGAGGAGAGTTTTTAAAAGACTAATTTGTTCTACTGAATCCAATCATTTTTAAATAGTAACAGCTACTAAAGGATCTTGTATTCTCTCTACCTTTTTCGTCAAAAGTAGGTCCATAAAGGCGTGTTCTGCTGTAGAATATCATTTGCTTGTTTCCTTCTCATATGTTCATCAAGGATGTCCTAGATAGATGTGTGTCTCTTGATGAAGAAAAATTTAACAAAATAACCTCAGCATTATCTCTGGGGACAAATTCATGGCCGGAGAGCTGAAGCTAAATACTTCACTGCTTCACCGGATCTTCTAGCTTGATTTTTCTCAGTGCAGCATTGGTAATTGAGAAATGTATAATGGGGCTTTGTTGTGTATGCCCAAATCACCTAGGATGGAGGCACCCATATAGGACACTGCAGAGATTTACTTCTGGGAGAAGGCATTCTGTTTTCTCCTTCTACTAGGCTGTGTTTTTGAAACTAGCAAGACTGGTATAGGCTTTCTCTCTTTCTCTTTCCTCTAGCATCTGGGGGTAAATGCTTTTCATCTGAGGCTTAGGCACTGTACACTAAGCTGGGAGTGGAGGAAGGGCTACCTTCTCTCTGTCTCTGCCTTTCTCCTTATATCCTGTTGTTCTGAGAATTAGCCTTAGGATTTTTGTATTGTTTCATTTGTCCTTTTCAGTTCTAGGTCCAGGTGCTAGGGGATCTGGACCTAGGAGCTGAAGCCATGGTAACTTTAAGTCAGGATTTCAGGCCAGATATTGCTGCAAGGTCAACAGGGAAGCTCTGAGAAGCCAGGGGACTGGGATATAAGCCAAAGTGGTCTGTGCACTTTGGGGCATTAAGACACTTTGCATAAGGTGGAAATTGGTTGGGCTATGCTATTTAGGCATTGGATTAAACTGTGAACCTAATCCTTTTACCAGAGATTGAGGTTATATGGCAGGGGTGGGGTAGTGGTATTGGTGGTGGTTTTGGTGGATGGAATTATGTGCCTTCAGGTGTTTGTAGACTTGTTCTTGTTACACCTTTGAAGTAAATATTCCTTTATAAAAGCTAATCTGACTCTTAAGTAGCCAAATTGAATTGAGCTCTAAGAACCCTAAAATCGGGGTAACACAATTCATGGGGATTTGAGCCAACAGAAGAGGGACTAAACATCCTGTTCCTTGCCCTTTTAAATGTACTGGAGAACCCTGAGGGAGAGGTGAAATATAAAATATTTGACCTTCAGGTAGTGAGGTTGTGGGGTACTGTTACATCTGTTATAAAATGGTCACTATTCAGTCTCAGCATTGTGGATTTAGAGCTGGAAGGGTCCTCTCAGTCCAGTCTTCTATTTTACAATTGAGACAATTAAGGTCAGAGAGTTAAGTAATTTGCCCAGGGTCATACAAGTACTAATTGATACTCTGGTAGGACTTGAATCCAGGCCCTATGACTCCAAACTCACAATTTTTTCCCCTTTAACATACTGTAATGTTACTATTATTCTGCAGAGAAGCTTCTCAGGCTCACATAAGACTGGGCCCATGATGTTAGCAAAATTAGAGAAGCTGGCAAGTTGAGCTTGGGGCATAGAAAAGCAGCAAGTACTACTTGGAACCATAATGATCCATGGATCATCCATACATTCCAAGAACCATAACAATTTCTTAACCTTTCTCTCAATCTGAGTCTGACTCTAGACAGTTGATATGGTTAAAATCAGAAAGAAGGGAACCTCTGGGCTGATGATCCTAAAATGACCCTTTATAGTATGACAAGAGAGCCTGTTGAGAGCCCTTTCCAGCAGAACAAATCAGCTTGAAGAGGTTGTCTGGGTGGCTTTGTTTTTGTCTTTGTTTCATCTTGTATCCTTAATGTCTTTGGTGATGTTTCGTGTGTTGGCCTGGACTGCAAGCTGCCTGAGGTTTTAGATGTATATGACTCTGTGTTGATCAATTTTGGATTTTCTGATAAAAAAATAGTAACAAGGGTCGAAGATTTATGGAAAGTCTACTTAGTCTATGCACACACTTCACTTCTAACCTCAGTTGGTCCTTTTACCAAATCATGCTATTAGTGTGGCTTTTTGAAGATCAGTGTAAATTCATTGTTACCCCAGGAGGAAAAAAATCCTGAAAAGTTCAAAATACTCTAGAGTAGTATCATTTTACACAAAGGCCAACACATGGATTTATCCAATAGGTAATGCTGCGAAGAACTCTAGGAAAGGGTTCTTTGTTGATAATGTAATTTTCTTGATGGAAGGCAGCATAGACATCCTCAAGGCAACATATAACTGGTAGGTGTTAAGTCATTGCTACTTTATGCACAGGCAGTCCCTCACAGCTCACAGAAGGACAGCCACAAATAGAACTGAAATCTACCCACAAGAAACCAATAACTTTGGATCTGATAAAGTGTTTCATTAGTTGTGGTCTTGGGGTATGCTACAGAGAACTTCATAATGAAACCTGCAGCCAAGAAAGATGGCATGTCGGGCAGATCTGAGATAGGGTTAGGTTTGCTGATCATGTAACCCAAACACATTTTTAACCCCTAATTAGAGGGAGAGTTCAGTTATGGATTGAGTGAGAAAACGGCAGAGGAACTCTTGGATTTGGGTAATTTGATTTGGTATTTCAGTGTTTTTTCCTGTGAAAATGAAATTTCGATCAGTCTAAAGCCTGGACTTTTACTAACATCACAATGAAATAAGATATTCCATGTCACAGACACAGTTTGTTCTCTCTTGTCCTGGTACTTTCATCCTCCCATTGCCTAAATCCTTTACATCCTCTGAGGTCCAATTCAAGGCTTTTCTGTTCCATGATTTCTCAGAGTACCTCTAACCCACAGTCATCTCCACCTCCAGTGAACTCACTGAGCGTTGACTGTCTAAATTACTTATTGGTAATTAATTATGTTCTGTCTTATGATCACCCCATTTTGATATTTACATTATTTAATGATTGCATTGTTTTATTTGTTTGGTCATGTATCTCTCAACTAACATCTTTAATATGTAGGCATTCAATAAATTTTGATTGATTTTAATTATTTTTTACTTGTTCAAAGACAGCATAAAATAAGTTCTCACTTATTTGTCAAATACTTATTGAGAACCAGTTCAGTGCAAGATAACTCTGCTAGTTGCTGTAGGGCAGTTAAAATAGTCCCTACCCTTAAAATACTTTATAGTCAAAAAACCAAAAAACTTCATAGTCTAATAGGGGGAGATGAGGTTTGCATACGTATAACTCCAGTACTAGTTCTACTGTGAAGATTTAAGATGTGTTCTGAGGAAGGAAAGATCCCTTCAGTTCTAATTGCTTGACCCTGTGGGTCAAATTGGAATCAAGGATTTATTAAGTTCCTACTATGTTCCAGGCACTAGCCTAAGCACTTTGCAAGTATTATTTTCATTTGATCCTTGTAAAAACCCTGGGAGGTAGGTGCTATTATTATCTCTAATTTTGCAGTTTAAGAAACTGAGGCAGAGCGAGGTTAAGTGATTTGCCTTGGGTCATATAGTTAGTAAGTGTTCAGGGTTGGATTTGAACTCAGATCTTCCTGACTTCAGGCCCAGTATTCTATGCACTGTGTGTGATAGCTTGACAAGACAGGAGTTCAAATCCTGACTCAGATACTTATTAGCTGTGAACCTGAGTATGACACTTAACCTTCGCTGGTCTGTTTCCTCATTGTAAGATGAGGAAGATGAGGATGATTAGCATGTACTTCAGTGGTTTGTTGTGAAGCTCATCTGGGATGACATACGTAAGGAGAGTTGCAAACCTTAAAATGCTGTAGAAATAATTATTATTTATGTGATTATTATTAAATTAAATAATGATTATTATAGTGATTACTATATGCCTGTTATTATTGTTTATTCTACTATACTTCTGATTGTATATATGTGGAGAGAGAGATAGAGACAGTCAGAGACAGAGAGATGGAGACAAAGGGAAGGAAGGAAGGAGAGAAAGAGAGAGAGGGAGAGAGAGAGAGCAAGCAAGAGAGGAGAAAGAACATTCTTCTTTCTTCTTATTTACATGTTGAATTTTTCAAAAGAAGACTAAGGCTTTTGACAATAAAATGTAAGCCTATTTATTTTACTGCATCTGATCAAGTTCCTGGGAAAGAGAGATTCTTGTAATTGCTACCAGAGCCTAACAGGCAGTTCATGTATACCCAATAGCAATCTGGGCTTCCTGCTAAAGTGTAGATTGGATTGCCCAAACAAGTTAGAATTGGGGGTAGCATTGTCGGAAGCAAAGAGGAGGTCAGTTCCTGGTTCCAATCCAGATGGATCATGTTGGCCAAAGACTTAGTTGAAAGCCACACTTTCAATTAAAGTCAGTGAAGCAAAGAGTGGGGAGGAGGAAGTCTCAGAAATATGCCCCAAACTGACTTGGCCGTGTTCCCTTGGGACCACCTGTGTTGTGAATGGAAAAATCTCGTAGATGAGAAGAGAGGACCCCAGGTAGTCTGTGTATGTCACACTTGATGTCCTTTGCAGAGGCTCTTGGTGATTCTTCCTAAGACTTCTCAACCTGTTGTTCCTGTTCACACTTTTGCTTTATGGACTCTTTCAGGGAAAAGCATTCTTAGAGAAACACAAAAATCTTTTGCCCCTCAGAGACTCAGCTTTGGGAGGTATCTTTCATCTGTGAGTGTTTTAAATTTGTCCTTCATGTTGAAATATTTCTTCTTCCCTTGAGCATCTGGATTTTATGATACGGGACATACAAGGATTTAGCAGTTTGAACTTTTCAAAAATAATGATTATTAGGGAAGGGTTCAGTCTTTTATCTGAGAGAAGACTAAGGCATCTGAAGTTACTCCATTGACTGCTTAAGTAATAGCCAGGTGACTCAGTAGATAGAATGGTGGGCTTGGAGTTAGGAAGGTCTGAGATCAAAACTTCTCAGGCACTATTTACTAGTTAGCTGCGTGGCTCTAGGAAAATCATTTAATCTCTCTTTGCCTCAGTTGCCTCATCTGTCAAAAGGGGGATGATGATGGCACCTAACTCCCAGGGTTGTTGTGAGGATGGAATGAGATAATTTGTGTAATAAAGCACTTTGCTAAAACCTTGAAACGCTGTATAAATGTTGGCCATTATTCCTGAAGTACTGTTTTTTAAACTCTCACAAGTCAAATTTATCATGGGGATAATGTAATAAAGACAAATATTCAACCAATAATGAAAAGCTAAGTAAACGGGTAAGTTTAAGCTCTATTATATGCAGGGGAGTACATTAAGGCAGATCTAAGAGACACTTTAATGGTTTTAACATTAGCAATCAGCCCTGGACTCTGTATAAATCAAATACCACTGCATTTCTAGCCTAGTGCACACCCACTCATTCATTAGCACCATTCAATGCAGATTATAAATATTAGCCAAGAAGCCTTCAACTCTGGAGCTCCTTTCCACCGACACAGCAATAATTGAACAATAATGATGACAATTTTATTTTTGCGAATCACTATGACTTACTTTTATTGATCTGTTCTTGAGTCTGGAGAAAGCTTCCTCAGCCAATATATAGCCGGAAATGGTTATCACAGAATCAGATAAGCAGTTAAATAAATGAATAAAATAAAATAAAATGAAGGGGGAAGGGAAGGGGATGGGGAAGAGGGGGTGGCAATCAGCCAGTTGCTGATATAAGCGAGAATTATGCCCTCCTCATTCTCACAAGAGGGAATCTTAATACTCCTGCTCCTTAACCCATTCCTCCCCACCCCCCTCATCAAGATAAAAATCCATTCATGCTGGAAGCATTGCAGCTGAGCATTTTGGGGTTCCCATTGTCAGCTGCAGAGAGAAATGACCCCCATACCCACTACTTGTGAGTGAGAGTGAGAGCCCCTTCAAAGGTGGGCTTTTGCTGCCTCCTTTGATGATGGACAGACTACTTACCTCAAAATCACCCAAGCCTTGTAGCACTCTGAAAATATATGATCCATTACTATGAAAGGGAGCCGAGCTTTCACTGTCTGTCCTATCTCCTGAGTGTACAAGATGTACTGGCCTTTCCTTACCCTCTATCTCAGAGTAGCAATGAATCGAATGCCCAGTGGTATCAGTAAGCAGGAAATATGGACGAGAATGGGTGCACATGTTTTTTCCTGTTTTGCTGTTCTTTGTTACTTTTTTCCCTTGTTTTGGTAAAAAGAGAGCCAAGGTTTTATTTCACATGCTCCAGTGGGTTCCCATTCCAAATAGCAAACTGGAATTGTTCATAAGGGATAGAATGATACACATCTGAGCACTAGAGTTCAAAACCTGCTTCTTGTCACTCGTTTACCTGTGTGACCTTGGGCAAGTCAATTTATCTCTATGGCCTTGGTTCTCTCATACGTAAGATGAAGGGGTTGGGCTAGATGGCCACTATGGTCCTTTACAATGTCCCAGCCAAACTGTAAATCTAAGATACTATGATAGTTGGTATAGTGGGATTTCTGTTTCTCCACTTGCTGGCTGTGTGACCTTTGGCAAATTCCTTTAACTGATTGTGCCTCAGTTTTCTTACCTGTAAAAAAAAGAGGCCCATTGGAACCTGCAAGTGCTATGGCATAGGAAAAAGAGTTCTGGGCTTATAGTTAGAAGACCTAATTTCGAATCCTGCCTGCCAATACTGCTTATGTTAACTTGGTCAAGTCATTTAATAATAATGTATATTTATATAGTCCTTTAAAGTTTGCAAAGCATGTGACATCTTGAATTTTATTTGATTCACATAATATCTCTGAGTGGATAGAACTCCGGGTCTGGAATCAGGAAAACTCATCCTGATTAGTTCAAATCTGGAACTTCTTAGCTGGCAACCAAGTTTGCCTCAGTTTCCTCATCTGTAAAATGAGCTGGAGAAGGCAATGGTGAACCAGTCCTGTATCTTTGCCAAGAAAACTCCAAAATGAACACGACTGACATGACTCAAAAACAAACACATCTCTAAGTCTCAGTTACTCATGTGTAAAACGAGGAAGGAGGAATCTTTATGACCTCTTCTACCTCTAATATTCTGTATTTCTATGTGATTACTTCACTAGGCTGAGATTGTGCCTTTGTTTAAAAGACACAAGGACAAACAAGTCTTTGGATGTTTACCAAGCCACAGTCACAGCCCTAGGCCCAAATTCTGTTGAATTTGGGGGCAAGACTAGGTATTGGCGCAGCTGTGGCAGGGGTAATTCCTGGGACCCTTTACAACTTTTTTGCCTTACTCCTGCTACCAATGTCTCTTCTCCTAGAGCCCCTGTCCACAAAGCGCCAGAATAGATAGCCTGTTACCTTTGCCTTGAAGAGGTTGGAACAATTGTTTGAGAGGGAGTCAGGGATTGGAGAGACAGTAGCAGTAGCTGTGACTCTACCTGGCTCTTCTTCTGAAACAGTTTTGTGATCACTACATCCTCAGTAATATCCTTCCTACAATCTCGAAATCTTCCTTTTGCCCAGATAAATTTTTGGGATTTCAAGTTAACTTGCAGTTTATTCAGCTGAGAATCCTTTATACTAACAAGTTAACACGTGACCACTCTAAGTGCTTTCGTGTTCCTCCAAAGATTGTATGATATTGAAAATCCTGGAGTTATAGGGGGGGAAAGAGTCTAAGATTGGGCACAACCTCAGATCTCTCTTGTGGGGCATGTGTGTACTGTATGTGTATGTAGGTTTAGTACTAACTTTAATGATCATTAGGAAAAAAACCAAAATTGATAATATGTCCTTGGCTGGTGATCAACACTGTTAGAGCCTACCTTCTTACCTGCCCAACAAAACTGCTCTTCTCAACTCCCTTCTTCTCTTACTGGCATGTTGTTGTTTGTCCTTTGTTCTCAAAGAGGGTTATGACATCAGGGAGATAATGACATCCCTTGCAAGTGAATTGTATTTAAGGGAGGGAGGGCTGTGCTGAGTCACCAGCCTCACTTTCTTCTTCAGAGCCATCTGGGTCCAGAGGCTTGGAGATATATCACAGAGATTTAAATCAGGACGACTGGAGATGACCCCAGATGCAGTGGGAGACCTTGGCTTTTTTCCACCTGGAAAGACCCTTCAGAACATGGAATTGGACCTCCCACACTGTCACTCACACTATTAACCCCACTCCGGAGGTGGCATCAGATGGGAAATGGGTTTTATCATATTTTTATTTTCCAAGACTCAATCTAAGAATCATATTTCATTTCTTTCTTGCTTATGCAATAGGTTTCCAGTCCTCCTATACCCATGTCTTCCTTACACATATTCCCACCACTTCATCACTTCCTATGCAAACTATGGTAAAAGCTTCTTAATTCATCTCCCTGCTCCTACCCTTTCTAGCCCATTCTTTGAACAGCTTCCAAATCAATCTATTTTATGCAGTGGTCTGATGGCAATCACTCCTCTTCTCAAAAACCTTTCAGGCTTTCTGTTGCCTACAATAATAGTAGAATAAACTACAAGGAAAAATACAAATTTATGTAACATAAAAAAATACTCATCTAGAATCTGTCTCAAACCTACCTTTCCAGTCTTATTTCATAGTATGTACTCTATATACCAACTAAACTGGATTACTGATCACAAGCATTGTCTGGCTTCCATGGGTAATGTAGACCATTTCCCATACCTAGAGCAGACTCCTTTCTCTTCTCAGACTAATGAAATCTCTCCTTCTTTTAGCACTCAGTTTAAGTTGCCACCTCTTCCCTGAAGTCATGAAGATTAATCCCAGAAGCTTAAAATGATTTTTCCTTCCTTAAATTTCTCCCAGACCACTTTGTCTGGATTTTTCCTTTGACCCTATCATTTTATTTTGTGTACCATACTTATTTGTATGTATCATATTTCCCCATTAGACTTAAATTCCAATTCCTTCAAGATAGGAATTGTATCATTTTCCATTGTTACATCTCCAGCATTTAGCATAGTGCCTGACACATAGTAAGCACTCAACTATTTGTAGAATTGAATTGTTTGGAAGAGAGGATGCAGTTTGTTTAAAAAAAAAGCTACAGTTTTGGGTACAATCACAACTTGTCTAGATGCTGACCTAAATCCTATATTTTCCCCAAAAGATTCTTTGTTTTTCTCTTTTTGTGAGGGGGGAAGGCAAGGCAATGGGGGTTAAGTGACTTGCCCAAGGTCACACAGCTAGTTAAGTGTCAAGGATTCTTTGTTTTTCTTAATTTGATTTTTTTTAGCCTGTGGGTTTCTAAAAATAAAATAAAGGGTAACCATGTACAATATTATGTGGTCAGTAGGATTACAATGGAAGTGCATATGTCTAGATGACCTGGGATCAGGAACAATTTGGATATAAGGAAGCCCTAACACTCAAGAGTTATTCTTCCTCCCCCTACTCTCATTTCCTTATCCTGTCTCTAGGTCCTGTGTGCCTGAACCAGTTTCATCTACTTTCTTTTTCTTTTCCTTTATTTCCATCCTAGGCATATGAAGAACGTGTTACTATATTCAAAAACATTAACTGGACACATTGATAGGTCAGGTCTAGAAAGCAGAGGTTCTTTTATATTAAGGCTACTATAAGGCACAAAATAGAACATGGTAGTTTGGGTATATATATATGAGCATATATGTCTTTTTTTTCCTCTTTTTTTCTTTGTTTTTAATTAATTAATTTACTTTTAGTTTATAGCTCTCAGTTCCACAATCTCTTAAGTTTCAAATTTTCTCCCCCTTTCTCTCCTCCCCTCTCTCCCCCATAGCAGCATGTAATCAAATATAGGTTCTACAAATACTTTCACATTGAACTTTAGTCATGTTGTAAAGTATTACAACCAATGTCCTGAACAATGAGGAAGAAGGGATAAAACAAAACAAAACACAAACAAGAGAGAGCAAATAGTTTGCTTCAATCTGCAGACTCTAGTTCTTTCTCTGGGTGTTGGATATCCCTTTCCATCATCAGTCTTTTATAGCTGTCTTCTAACCTTGTATTTCTGAGAGGAGCCCAGTCTATCAAAGTTAATCATCACACATATGATGTTTCTGTAATTGTGTACAAAGTTCTTCTGGTTCTGTTCTCCTCACTCAACATCAGTTTATTAGCATCTCTCCAAGTTATTATGAAGTCTGTCTGTTGCTCATTTCTTATAGCACAGTAGTATTCCATTACATTCATATGCTACAACTTGTTTAGCCATTCCCCAATTGATGGGTATCCCCTTGATTTCCAGTTCTTTGCCACCACAAATAGAGCTGCTATAAATATTTTTGTACACATGCATCTTTTTCCCAGTTCTGTGATTTCTTTGGGATACAGCCCCAGAAGTGGTATTGCTGGGTCAAAGGGCATGCACTTTTTTTTATAGCCTTTTGGGCATAGTTCCAGATCGCTCTCCAGAATGGTTGGTTTCACAACTCCACCAACAATGCATTAGTGTTCCAATTTTTCCACATCCTCTCCAGTATTTATAATTTTCCTGTTTTGCCATGTTAGCCAATCTGACTGGTGAGATGTGGTACTTCACAGTTGTTTTGATTTGCATTTCTCTAATCAACAGTGATTTAGAGCATTTTTTCATGCATGCATGTATTTTTAATGTATGTATGTATATATATACATATATGTATGTATTTATACATACAAACACAGAAGAGTCTGGGTTTAGTGTATAGAGAGCTGACCTTGAAGATGGAAGAGGCAGATTCAAGTCACACTTAATCCTCAAAATGTCCCACTTCCATTAACTCTCTAAATTGCAGAGATGTTGTAGATTTGTGTTGTTGCATTGATAGAAGGAGTTTCTTCTCCAATAGCTCCATATAACAATGAAAAAACATAGATATGTGTTATTATATAATATATTTATGATTTATTATATCATATAATATTTTAATATTACTGATATATGTGTGTAAATTTCAAGGTAGAAAAGTTAACAGTCTGTTGAACATTTTGAAATGGATATTAATGTGATTTCTTACAAAATGTGGAAAAAGCAGAAAAATTTTAACATGGAATAAAAATGTAAAAATGGATATTTTAGTAGGGTTACTAATTGCTTATAGAACAAAACCACAACCATTACAGAAAAATGGATTTTTCTACTTTTGCTTTGGAATTTCTTTACTTTGAATTTTTAAAGTTATGCCTTTTCTTTTAGGGTACAGCATCTCTTTCAGGTCTCTTCTCCTGCCCCATATGATTCTTTTTTTTTCCTCATCCCCTCCCCTTCCTTTCTTGTATTCAAGTCCCCTACTTGCTACCTGTTCTTAAAATATATCTTGAAATGCATTTCTTAAATTTAGAATAAGAGACTGGTACTTTCTACATTGCTTCCTCTTATTAACCTCTCATAAGTCCCACTGATTTCAGGTTATTGTATAATACTTGAGCTCTTAGCTAATGTATATTGCATTGCCCTGTAATCAGTGTATGCCTCAAGAGCTTCAGCCCACAATAGTACCCAAAGCTATAAATGCAAAAAGATAGAATTATTTTTGCAAATGGGTGTATAAATAGAGAGGAGAATGAGAAGGAGACTGATCCCAAGAATATTGTGAGATGTACATGATTTTGGCACCATATGAATAATGTATGATTAATCTTTTATTGGGAAATGCCTAATCAATTATTGTGATGGTTCCGAGGAAACTTACTGATCTTTTCTTACTGATTACATTTAAGAACTATTTACTTGCCTTTCTGAGTATAGAGTAATTGTAAATTTGAAAGAAGAAAGAAAAACACTGATGTATAAGGCATTCTGTCTTACAATGGAAATGAAGCTTCCCTATTCTACTCTGGAGTCTACCTCTTGTCTCATTTTCCAATGAGGTTTTATTTTTTAACTCAAGGAACTGGTTTTCAGTAGTTACTGGATGGATGACCACAGGCAAGTGACTTAGCTTCATCTGTCTATGCAGACACCCATCTATAAATATAATTATTCTTTATTTGATACAATGGTAATACTTCATTAGGTCTTTTAAAAACTTACAAGTTACTTTCTGATTCAATAGCAAATTGCTTTTTTAAAAAAAGTAGCATGAATTATTTATTATATACTTTTTTCTTTTTTAAATACTATTTTATTTTCCCCCAATTACATGTAAAGACATTTCTTAATATTCATTTAAAAAAAATGAGTTCCAAATTTTCTCCACTCCCTTCCTCACTTCCCCCCTCCCGGAGATGGTAAGCAATTTTATATAGGTTATACCTGTTCAATCACACAAAACATATTAACATATTAGTAATATTGTGAAAGAAGATACAGACCCAAAGGGACCCCCCCCATAAAAAACACACAAAGTGAAAACTAGTATGCTTTGATCTGCATTCAAACTCCATCAGTTCTTTCTCTGAAGATGGATAGCATTTTTTATCATGAATCCTTTGGAATTGTCTTGGATCACTGTATTGCTAAGAATAGCTAAGTCATTTCCAGTTGATCAGCATGCAGCACTGCTGTTACTGTGTATGATGCTCTCCTGGTTCTGCTCACATCACATGGCATCAGTTCATATGTCTCCAGATTTTTCTGAAGTCAACCTGCTCATCATTTCTTATAGCACAGTAATATTCCATTACAATCATATGCCACAACTTGTTTAGCCATTCCCTAATTGATAGGCATCCCCTCAATTTCTAATTCTTTGCCATTAAAAAAGAGCTGCTATAAATATTTTTGTGCAAATAGGTCCTTCCCCCCTCTTTTGATCTCTTTGGGATATAGACTTAGTAGTGGTATTGTTGGATCAAAGGGTATATATATATATATATATATATTGTTGGATCAAAGTTTTATAGCCCTTAGGGCATAGTTCCAATTTGCTTTCCAGAATGATGAATTTCTCATTTCCCAACCCCACCAACACTGCTTTAGCGTACCAATTTTCTTACATCTTCTCCAACATTTATTATTTTCACTTTCTGTCATATTAGCCAATCTGACATCTGTGAGGTGGTACCTCAGAGTTGTTTTAATTTTCATTTCTCTAATCAATAGTGATCTAAAGCACTTTTTTTCATATGACTATAGATAGCTTTGATTTTACTTTGTCTGAAAACTGCCTGTTCATATCCTTTGACCATTTACCAATTGGGGAATGACTTGTATTCTTTTAAATTTGACTTAGTTCTTTACATATTTGAGAAATGAGGTTTTTTATCAAACACTTGCTGTAAAAATTGTTTTGCAGCTTTCTGCTTTACTCCTAATCTTTTTTGCACTGATTTTATTTGTGCAAAATCCTTTTAATATAATCAAATTTGTCTAATTTGCATCTAGTAATGTTCTCTTCTCTTGTTTGATTATAAATTCTTCCCTTCTCCATAGATCTGACAGGTGAACTATTTCTTGCTCTCCTAATTTGCTTATGGTATCATCCTTTATGTCTAAATCAGGGACCCATTTTGATCTTATCTTGGTATATGGTGTAAAATGTTAGTTTATACCGAGTTTCTGTTCTACTATTTTCCAGTTTTCTCAGTAGCTTTTGTCAGATAGTGAGTTCTTGTCCCAAAAGCTGGGGTTTATTAAACACTAAATTACTATGGTCATTTACTACTGAGTCTTGTGTAACCAATCTATTCCACTTATCCACCACTCAATTTCTTAACCAGTGCCAGATAGTTTTGATGATTATTACTTTATAATACAGTTTGAGATATGGTATGACTAGGTCACCTTCCTTCGCATTTGTTTTCATTAATTCCTTGATATTCTTGATCTATTGTTCTTGTAGATGAATTTTGTTATGATTTTTCTAGTTCAATAAAATATTTGAGTAGTTTTATTGGTATAGCACTGAATAAATTAATTTAGGTAGAATTGTCATTTTTATTATATTGGCTCAGCCTACCCATGACCAATTAATATTCTTCCATTTGTTTAAATCTGATTTTATTTGTGCGAAAAGTGTTTTGTCATCATGTTCATATAGTTCTTGGGTTTGCCTTGGCAGGTATAATTCCAAGTATTTTATATTATCTACAATTATTTTAAAAGGAATTTCTCTTTCTATCTCTTTCTGTCAGATGTTGTTGGTAACATATAGAAGAGGTGTTGACTTGTTATATATTCTGCAACTTTGCTAAAGTTGCTAATTATTTCAACTTTTTTTTTTAGTTTATTCCTTAGGATTCTTTAAGTATGCCATCATATCATATGCAAAGAGTTTGAGTCTTGTATTTGAAAGTAAAATTTTCTGTTCAACTCTGTTTTTTTTTCATTAGGAATATTTGAAAGTGCTCTATTTCATTGAATATCCATCCCCCCGCCCCCAAGGATTATGCTTAGTTTTGCTGTATAGGTGATTCTTGATTTTAATCTGAATTCCTTAAACTTCCAGAATATCATATTCCAAGCCCTCAAATCCTTCAATGTAGAAGCTACTAAATCCCGTGTAATCCTGATTGTGGTTCCTTGATATTTGAATTGTTTCTTTTTGTCTGTTTTCAGTATCTTCTTGTCCTGAGAATTCTGGAATCTTGCTATAATATTCCTGGGTATATTCATTTGGGATCTCTTTCAGGAGGTGATTGGTAAATTCTTTCAATGACTATTTTACCCTCTGATTCTAGGATATCAAAATAGTTTTTCTTGATAGCTTCTTGAAAAATGCTGTTCTATTTTTTTTTTGATCATGCTTTCAGGTAGTCTGATAATTTTAAATTATCTCTCCTGGATGTATTTTCCAGGTCAGCTCTTTTTTCCAATGAGATGTTTCATATTTTCATCTCTTTTTCCCATTCTTTTTATTTTATTTGATTGTTGATGTCTCATGGAGTCATTAGCTTCCACTTGCCCAATTCTAATTTTTAAGAAATTATTTTCTTCAGTGAGTTTTTATATTTTCTTTTCCATTTGGTCAATTCTTTCTGAGTAGTTGTTTTTTGCCTAGTTGATTATTGTACCTTCTTTTCTATTTGACCAATTCTATTTTTAAGGAGTTGTTTTCTTCAGTCAATTTTGTACATCTTTTCCCATTTTTTTTGTGATTTGTTTACCAAGCCATGGACTATTTTGTCATGATTCTCTTGCATAGCTTTCATTTCTCTTCCAAATTTTTCTTCTAGCTCTCTCATTTGATTTTTACAATACTTTTTGAACTCTTCCCAGAGTTCTTTTGGGGCCTGAGATCAATTCGTATTTCTCTTTAAGGCTTTGCATGTAGATGTTTTAATATTGTTTTTCTCTTCTTAGCTTGTGTTTTGATCTTCCCTGTCACTATAGTTTTCTATGGTCAGGGTTTTTTATTTTTTGCTCGTTTTCCAGCCTATTTCATGACTTTTAAAGTTGAGCCCTGCTCCTGGGCATAGGGGACATTGTCCCAAACTTCTTGCACTAGGAGACAGGGGTCTGGCCCCTGGTCCGCTGCATCAGGGTCTCTGAACACTCACTTGTTGTACTGGGCTACCAAACTTGCTGAACCTGGCCACTTACCACTGTGGCAGAGGCTAGAGGCCTCACAGCTGGCCCACTGTGCTGACTTGTTGCAGCAGGGCTGTGGGGCCTCAATTTATGACCTGTGCTGGGGCTAGGAGCCTCATGCTGGCTTGTCTGGATACTGCCTGCTCTGGGCTACATTCCCCTTTTACTCAAGTGAGAAGGACCTTTCCTGCAGTCCTCCTAAATTATCTGGAACTAGAAAATTGTTTCACCTCATTCTTTTTTTTTTTTTTGAGCAATCAGGGTTAAGTAACTTGCTCAAGGTTACACGGCCAGTTATTTCTGGGTGTGGTGCTGAGTGTCTGAGCCCGGATTCAATCTCCAGGTCATCCTGACACTGGAGCCAGTGCTCTTACTCGCTGTGCTACCTGGCCACCCCTTCACCTCATTCTTTTTGTGGGTTCTGCTGCTCCAGAATTCATTTTGAGGAATTTTTAAAAACTTTTTGGAAGGGAAACTCAGGCAAGTTCCTCCTTTTCTCCGTCATATTGACTCTGCCTAGCAACTTGCTTTTTAAACATATTTTTTTTTTCTCAAATACTGACCTGTGCAACCCTGGGCAAGCCACTTAACCTCTTATTTCTTTAGGTAACTCTTGAGACTAAAATTACAGGGGAGTAGCAACCTGCACTGGTGTAGGAAATTTTCTCTCCTCCCACTCCCAACTCCTTATAACAACGAAATCCCAAATCTGGTCTCTGTCCCTTTTCTCAAATATCCCAACTTTACAAAAGATTCATTTCTTAACACCTGTTCTCCTGATTCTTTAGAATAGTAGTTTTCAAAATGTATTCTGGGGACCTATCATGGCCTATTAAATTTCTCCAGATCTAAGAGCTCCTTATTGGTTGTATTGACACTTGTAACATGATAATAGCTATGCTTTTGTTTCTGGGATAAATTTATAATTCTCTCTTATCATTTCAAAATGCTATACATTGGTGATTCTGAGTTCTGATTGTTGTATGTCCACCCACCTATGTAATGATATAATCATACTTGCTTATCCTTTCTGATCCTTCTACATGTCCCTCCATAAATCTCCTGTGAGGGTTTACATGCACCATGCTGAAGACCTTCCTTGAGATCTCTTGACATTGGGTAGATACCAATGGAACAAGATATCACCTTATGGCTAACCAAAATAACTTCCTATGAGTTGCATAGTTGGTATTTATATATTGGTAGAGGGAGTTTCTTCATTTGGAATTCTGAATAGAGACAAAATTATAGGTCCACAGCACAAAAAAATGCTTAAAGTCATTTTTCTGTATCTCACTGTGGAGGATTGGTGACCCTAGGTTCTCAAAGTTTCTATCAACAGAATACAAACCCTGCTATATTGTACCAAGCTAGAAAGTATTGCACTTGACTGTATATTTGTCATAGGAGGACCAGTCTAGAGACTGATTTTTATAAGGCTGTCTGCAAGATGAAAAATTTTTTAGTGATAGTAGTAGATACCACCTGCACCAGGGCTGTGATGGGATTGGATTGGGAATTGTTTGATGAAGGGTCCCCTGACTGCCTTTCCCACCTACACTTATATCTCTTGTGCTGCTGAATCAAGTGACTAACTTTCCTCTTTAGAAAAGAAAACTTAAGGAAACCTTGACTCTAGTCCTAACCGCAAACAAGAATTTTGACCTTGGGTAAGTTATTTCATTCCCAAAAGGCTCAGTGTGTTAACATGTAAAATGAGAACACTAGACTGGTAATTAGCACTTAGTTAACTGATTAATAATTAGCAATTAGGCTGTAAGCCCTCTTCTAGCTCAAATATTTGTGATTCTGTAAAGTTATTTCACTTTTCTGG
>NW_027185694.1:8540219-8608161 GCF_028583685.1 Petaurus breviceps papuanus | reverse complement strand
ATGTGGGTAAGGAGCACATAATATCCAGACAGACACTACATTGTTGGAAAAGGAAACAGAAGTGAAGTATATGTCCTTAAGAGCTGTCTTTGTTGATTGTTTAAGCAGAAATGCTACTCCTTTGGCAGAGGTAGATATTTAGAGAAATAACTGTGAACCTCCCCACCCTTCTCTGCTTGATTTCTCAGGTTAAATGATGAAACGACTAATGGACTTTGCCCATTCACTTTTAAAAGTTCATTAGAGAGGTGACATGTCTTGCCACACTAACCATAGCCAAATATCTTGGTAGGCCATAAATCTTAAGGAAAGCTCATGTGAGAAAGAAAGACAGTCATGGAATAATATCCTTCCTGGTAATCATTGGAGTGATCATAGTTTGAAGACACTTATCTGCCTTTCCTCCAGTCCAACTGGTCTCCCCTCTCCAGGCCTTTGTACTGGCCCTTCCACATGCCTATAATTCATTCCCTCCTTATCTCTGCATCGTTGAATCCCGGTCTTTATTGGAAGTTCAGTTCAACTGCCATCTTCTGCATGAAGTTTTTCATGATTTCTCAGTTGTTAATTCCCTTCTCCCAAACTGCCTCGTACTTAACCACTATGCACATGTTTGTATTTATTCATTTTACATTTATTTTGCATGTATATTTATAAATGGACTTGTTGTTTCCAATAGGAGGTAAAGTCTTTGAGAGTGGAAAATGTTTCCTTTTTTTTGTATTTATACCTCTGACATGTAGTAGGTATTTAATAAATGCCTTGTTGGTTAATCAATTAACTGATCTTTTTACTTTTTTTCTTGTCAATTAGAAAAGAAAAAGGGTTTCTTTGAGCATATTTTCCTGTTGTTCATACTTAAACATCCAAAATAGAGTGTGATCTAATGAATATTTGCTTCAACAATGCCCACTGTAGGGCAGCTAGATGGTGCAGTGAACAGAGCACCGGCCCTGGAGTCAGGAAGACCTGAGTTCAAATCCGATCTTAGACACTTAACACAAAAACTAGCCATGTGACCTTGGGCAAGTCACTTAACCCCAATTGCCCTCCAAAAAGCAAAAAAATACTCCTCCCCCAAAAAACAAAACAAAAAAAACCAATGCTCATTGTAACCTATACATTTGTTTATTTAGTCATCTTGTGCCACAGTTGACCTTATCTTCCATTAAATTTGCTGCATAGGCTTCACTCAATATATTAGGGATACTTCCTCCCTTCCTTTACTTCCTTGCTTTATTCTCTATTTTCCTTCTATTTTTACTTATTTACTTTTAAAGAATGGGTCTCCCCATCTTACCCAGACTTGAAGTGCTATGATTATTCATAGGCGCAATCCCATTACCTAGCTGTTCCTGACCTAAGCCCTTTCCTACATAGCCCTGTGCCCTGCTTTGGGAGTCATAACCAAATTGATGCCTAACTTAGTGTGGACACTGGTCAGGACAGCTCACTAGAGTTCAGAATTTCCAAGTAGAAATTCACCAAGCCTAAGTTGGGGCCACAGATGTGCGGTACCACCCTTGGTTCTTTTTCACTTTCAGTTGACATTGTGAGGGCACATTTGGGGCATACAAGCTGTCCACTGGTTATCACTTTCTCTCACCAAGTGACCTCCCCATAGCTCCCTTTTGATATATACGCTCTTTGAAGATATTTTACTCTGGCTTTCCTTTGCAATGCCTCATTTATAAGCCCACCCACAACTCTCCACTGCCCTCACTTTCTATTGTTTTGAAACCATAGTCTGTCAAAACTTGGAGCCATACAACCCTTAGATTAAGAGGTCATCTGTTGTTGTTCAGTCATTTTCAGTGGTATGTGATTCTCTGTGACCTCGTTTGGGGTTTGCTTGGCAAAGATCCTGGAGTGGTTTGCCATTTCCTTCTCCAGCTTATTTTACAGATCATCCCAACAACTGTACCAAGTAGGTGCTATAATTATCCCCATTTTAAAGCTGAGGAAACTGAGGCAGGTGAAGGTTAAGTGATTTGCCTAAGGGCACATGGCTAATGTGTTCAGGACTAGATTTGAACTCAGGTCTTCCTAACTTCAGGCTAGATGCTCTATTCACTGTGCCAACAAATTGTTTCTGTATATGAGATTGGGATGCCCTTTGGCAGTGAATCTCTCACCTCTTCCAATTTCAGTTCAACAGACATTTACAAAGTACTTACTATCTACCAATCGTTATGTTAGGTGCTGAGGTTACAGTTACACAACTGAAGTTGTCCCAACTCTCAGGGAGCTGAAATTTCCTAGCTCTTCCACAGATCCTCTGTCTTCCTGCTACATGAAGTCCTTCTGCCAGCTGATATTCTCCTTGAACTGAACAAACCTTGCACTATCCATGCTGAGACCGAGTCCCTCACCTCTGTCTCTGGAGGAGTTCATCTCCCCTAGTGCACACTGACAGTCCGTGCATACAGCAGTATGTGACCTGGGCTCCTTGCATCAGATCAGAAGGTGTCGTCGTCTGAACTGTCACACAGTCAGAACAAGTTAATTCAACATGAGAAGGGTCGGTTGTAATAATCGTGGGCCTCTGGAGAGGGTGCTGTCACACGCTGCCTGGCAGCCCCCCCTGCCCCACCTGCTTCCCCGCCGTGGACAAAGATGTGAGCTGACAGGCAGCAGGTTTATTCACGTAGAGGAGAATGGGGAGCAAGCATGTTAATTTTCAGTCTGCTAGTGCTGCCTGCCATGGTTTGTGAAAGGCACCTTCAGCACTGACCACCTTGGGCCCGAGCAAATTGATGGGCACGAGGGTCCTTTTTCACATGGCAGAGCCTGAAGGGTTCCTGGTGTCTGCCATTCTCTTGCCTTTGTCAGTGCTTCCTCAATGAGGTTAATGGGAAATGATAACTGTAGGTGGTGTGTGTATGTTTTCCTGGAGGCAGTTGTTTTCGAACTGTTGGTTTAATTAAGGAGCTTTTTAGCAATATTTCCCCTTAAGGAATCCTTGGTTTCTTGGTCTGGGAGAACAATTTTAGATTTCTGGAAGCTGGAAGAACTCAGTCAGGCCTGGGAGCTTCATTGAAAAGGTCCTTGGGTGAGTGACAGCAGGAAGGCAGGTTCTGACCTGATGGGAGGGGTGCTGGAGGTGTCAGGGCAATTGGGGGAAGCCTCTTTAGTCTGAGACAGGTTGACTTGGCTCCCAGCTGCTGGCTAGAGGGTTCCAGGGGTCAAGGACCGAGTCCCAGGGTGGGCAAAGGTCCTTCTTATCATAGCTAAGTCCCAGGATCCATGTCAGCAGATGGGCAGGGGCATGGGAGGTACATGTGATCAACATGAGATGTATACATCACCAAACAAATTAAGGAATTTCTAAATCTACATCTAGTCCTGAAAGGAATCCATTCTAGTCTCTGGCTATACCCTGAGAACAAAGACCAGGGCAACTAGAGAGTCCTTTCCCACCTTCCACCCTCTCCTCTTCCCCAGGACCTAACAAAAGTAGGAGGGGGCAGGTGTTTTGGAAGCAGTTACTTAGGCTTTCCTGGGGTCCAAGCCCCAAACCCCAGGAAGGTCAGGGTATCTCTTCTCCCAGCCACACAATCAATAATGCTGCATTGGTAATGATGTCACTGTGGGTGGGTGGGCAAGGCTGAAACTGCCTAGGGGCATTGGCTTCCCATCTAGGTCATAGGGTGTAGAGAAGCTATTGCAGGTTTGGGTTGATGGGGTTGGAGTGTCTAGGGTTCTGCTTCAAAAGCAGTCTGAACCCCAGGGTCCTGATGCAGAGGTTCTGACTCACAATGGGCTGGGGATTGAGCTCTCAGTGGGAGTGGGGTGGGCAGGGCTTCAAGCTGCATTGGTTGGGCAGGTCTTCCTTACACAGATGAGGGGTGGTAGAAGCAGCTGATGATGGGAGGAGTCAGCAGGTAAATGGAGCTCCCAGATTTTGTGAGAGAATTCCCAGATCTTTGCCATCTGAGGGCCTTTGGTGGGATGCTCTTAGAAGCTGATTGGGGTAGGGGCCTGTGGGCAGTGCTGCAAATGGATTCTGCTCAGTCTGGATGGAGCTCCAAGCCTCAAGGATGAGCGTCCTATGGGGACCTCTTTTCAGCCATGAGGGTAGGACTTTTATGAAAAGATCCCTATTATGGGAGTTGTTATGATGGGATCCTTGGGTTGCTGTCAATGGGTGAGTGGGTAGGGGGACTTGGGAGCCCCTGCTGGGAGGCCCCTCTTTACCCTCAGCCAGTGGCCTTGGCTCCCGTCAACTGCAGTGGGGTTTAGGGCTGAGTCAGATGGCCAGCAAATGGCCTCCTTATTGTCGCACAAGAGCTAGGTTCTGGTTTTGTCATAGATAACTCGATTTTATCTGAAAAGGTACATGTGGATGTATGTATGCACATATATACACATAAAACTAGGTTATTCATGGTTATGTTCTATTGTCTCCAGTTATCCTGGATATATCTTGTGTACACATAGTTGTTTGCACATTATCTACTCCCTTAGATTGTGAGCAGGGACTATTTTTGCCTTTCTTTATGTCCCCAGTGCTTGGCATTGATGCCCAGGCATGTCACTTGCTGACTTGTTACTTCCAGTTGGGGCTGTTACTAAAATTTTTAGTATGTGCCCTTTGCCGCAGTAGGAGTATTGGCCTTGGAGCCAGAATACCCAGGTTCAGTCATGCTTTTTATGCTTGACTCTGTGACTGGTATATTAGCTCACCTGTCTGTATATTACTGTATATTTTCTCATTCTATATATACTCAAATGGGTCTGAGACCTTATTTATCATTTCAGGAACTCCCTCTAATGATGCTTATCTGTACTATTATAAATGTCCTGCTAAAGGATCATCACTGAGGGTTCACCCAACCAGCTCAAGGACTTTCTCATCTTCTTAGGACATCAGGAGCATCCCAGGAGAGCACTGTCTGTCTACCTGCCATCCTTTGTTCCTGCTAGTCACCCTGTCCATCTTCAATTCCTTGAAGTAAAAAAGCCACATTGTCTTAGCTTGAAACAGGCTTAAAGCATTAAATAGTTCTGTTTGGACACTTCATGTATTTACCCCTCTCCCTTTTCTAGTATAGGTAGTTCTTTCACCAGTCCACTCTATTAAAATTTCTGAGGTCAATAAGTTTAATTGAGTCTTCAAGTGGTCTCTGAATGAGCAAGATCTTTTACTGTCTTGGCTCCAGATCTACTTTCTTTGTCTTCAGATCAAAGTTGACCCACCAAGTAGGATGTTTCCCTTGATTCCTGGCCTCAGGAAATAGTCGCCTGTCGATCAATAAACATTTATTAAGCACCTACTATGTACAAGGCACAGGGTATAGAAATAAAAGAAAGAAAGTCTCTGCCTTCAAGGAGCTTATGGGGAGACATGGGGGAAGATGATACATAAAAGGAAACATGGATGTATTGTTTGCAGAGTCCAAAAACAGAACAGCTAGTGAGTAATGAAGTGCTGACTGGAAAACTCCGAGTCCTTTATAAAGGGAAGTTTTGGGAGGAGAGTAGAGGGGCAACCAAGGGTATAGAAATGTTGAACATCAAAGATGAAGCAGCCTCCGCAATGGTGAGGATTCTGGTGATGAGCCTCTCATGCCATGGGGGAAGGATGAAGCTGGGGAGCTGAAACCAAGCAGAGCAGCTGGTAAGAACAAAATCTCTGATTTCTCCTGGTTGTGGGTACCTAGGTTTCTGAGCTCACCTGCCCGCATCCATCCACAAATCCTGACCCTTCTTCTCTGCCACTCTGGCCTTCCTCTTTTCTTCCTATTCCTTTCTCCCTTGCCTTTGTTCTTCACAGAATTCTTCTAAGGGGAGGGGGTCCCAATGCTGCCACTTTGAATTAGCCCGATAGCCCTGTCGCTCTCCATCAGTTCATTGTCCCTTTTAAAAGCACTTTTTCATCAATAAACTTTCTTAGGACTTCACATGCAAGGTCTCCTTCCCCCCTACAGGAGCCAGTATGTTGGATTCATTAAAGATTCAGTGGTTCTAATGCACAATGAGTATGTTTACAAATGATATAATTATCATTTTACCCTGGTAAATTGCCACTGTCTCCACTAAACCATTTAAAATACATGTAATTCCACATTCACATTTTATAGTATTGACCTCTGCAAGTGATGGACAGGTTTGCCCTTCTCCCACCAAAAAAAAAAAAATCCTACGATCCTAGAACTTAGGGCTGGAATGGCATTTAAGAAACTGTCTCCCCTTCTTATTTTGAAGATAAGGGGACTAAAGCCTAGAAAAGTATTATGCATCAGAGTCAGGATTTGAACAGGTCTCCTGACTCCAGATGCTCTTTCCATTGGATCACCCTCCTTTTGCTTTATAGAGAGTGATAGTTTTTATAAGAACAGCAGATTGTTTCTCTTTGTTTTCTTTAATCTTTTCATCATTTTATTTAATTGTATTTAGTAAGCTAATTTACACTAGTACTCCAAAGGATATGACTTCATTGATGGGGGTATTCCTTCCAACATGTCTGCCCCAGTTTCCTCATCTGTTAAACGGGTGTAATAATAGTACTTACTCCCAGGGTTTTCGTGAGGATAAAATGAGATATTTGTAAAATGTTTTGTAAACCTTAAAGTACCATACAATTGATGCCTATTATTATTCCAATAGTGTAGATTAAAAACCACCCATGTCTACCCATCCTGCATGACTGGCCTCTTGTCCACTAAAGGTATCCGCACAACCTAACACATCAGAAACTTTCTGATTTTTTTTAATACCTTAGGATTACATTGTAGCTCTTGGCTTATCCATATATTATCACTCATTCTCACTACTCACATTCATATAGCAGTTTGCAGTCAGAAAGCACTTTCAAAGACATTTTTTCACTTGATTGCTGCAACAACCCTGTGAATCACTGAACCATAGAATTTTCTAGTTGGAAGTGACCCCAGAGACCATCTGGTCCAACCTCCTCATTTTACAGATGAGGAAACTAGATTGAGATGGTTCCCTTTTCTGTTTCCAGACACACTCTCTCTTTTGGTAGCCTAATTAACAGCCATGGGTTTAATGATCATATTTATCCTGATGACCCATATTTAATCTACATACACACATATGTATATTTGTACATATTTAGGCACACGTGTATATGTATGGGATGGAATGTATATTACTCCCCTTTTCACTTGCTATGATTCTGTTTCTGTCCTCCTCTATGTTCCTCATTCCATTTCCTGTCTCTCTCCTATATGCTTGAAGTGCCATCCCTCCTCATCCTCATAGAATCTCTCTCTTCCTTTGACATGTCACCTTCTTGTTCCTCCCAACTACTAATGCCTTCCCTCCTAAATTTGTTGTTTAATTGATTAGTCATTTCCAAGTCTTTGTGACCCCATTTTGGGGTTTTCTTGGCAAAGATACTGTGATGGTTTGCCATTTCCTTCTCCAACTCATTTTACAGATGAGAAAACTGAGGCAACAGGGGTAAGTGACTTTCCCAAGGCCATACAACTATTAACTATCTGAGGAGTCCCGACTGGGGAAAGCTATAATACACAGTAAAAAGTGAAAAGCCATTAACTTAAACTCTGTGAAAGGTGGAGGACCAGACATGGTGACCTGTTAAATAATAATAATTTGAATGGTGAGTCATAACTTAGGTACTGTGACCAATGAAAGCTATAACATGATACAGTGGCCAGTTCATGTCTACTAAATCCCAATAATCTTTTGTTTGAGCATTTATCTATCAACATTGGCTTAATACCCAAATTTGGAAATTAACTCACTCATAAGTAGGAATCCAGAATATCCACCAGTTTGCAGTGAAGCACCCTATGGCTCCTCTTCCCTTGGTTTGATTTCTATAATTACCCCTGGGCTTTCCTGGAGCCCTAGTGGGGATCCACCATTGGTCTCATTGCTGCCCCAGACTGAAGATCGTTGTACTCTTGGCAGGGATCCATCATTCTGCCTCAATGTAAGTAATTCGATTGATTAAACTGCTGCCTATAATCAATCTAGAACTCTTTGGCCTCTTTTTGGGGTATTAGATACACCCCACAGTTATGGGGGATGCACAGGCTTCTCCAGCCAGGGAAATTCTGAACCTTACAGTATCTGAGGCTAGATTTGAACTCAGGTGCTCCTGACTCCAGGCCTGGCACTCTATGCACTGTGCCACCTAGCTGCCTTCCCTCCTAAATTATGATTGTATTTATTTATACTATTTCTTTATGTACTTATATATGTACTCATCTCCTCAATAAGAATGTAAGACCCTTGCAAATGGTGGTTGTTTCATTCATTGCACTTATATCCTTAGAGCTTATAACAGTACATATCACATAGTAGGTTTTTAATATATACCTGTTGATTGAGCCATACATTTTTATTCTTGGACACTATGACTCTCTTAATTGAATTAGCCTTCAGAGTTGTCATATCATACTATTGGCTCACATTGACTTTGCAGTCCAGGAAAACATAAGCTCTTTTTCAAAGTATTTTCTAACCATGGTTACCCTCCTTATGCTTATGAATTTGATTTTTTGAATCCCAGTGCAGGACTACAGATTTATCCCCATTAAATGTTATCTTATTAGATTCAACTCAATGGCCTAAATATATTTTTGCACCTACATCGTATCATCTAGTATTAACTATCCCTCTCAGTTTTGTGTCATTTATAAATTTGAAAAGGATACTATCCATGCCTTTAAGTCATCAGTAAAAATATTGGCCATCATGGGACCAATTACGAATTCCTGTGTCATTTCACTGGAGACCACTGTCCAAGTTGACCTAGAAACATCAATGACTGTTCTTTGGGTTCAGTCATTCAGCCACTTTCAATTTGTGCCATTATTTAGCTCATAATGCTTTAACAGAAGAATAGTGTAAGAGGCTTTATCAAATGTTTTGTTAGAATCTATATAAATACTATTTGTTCTTCAAAACTGTTGGTAAAAAACATTCCTATCCTCTAGGAAGGAGAAGTGAGATGATGAATGATTAATGTTTCATACTCTGAAAGAAATAGTAACTGCCATGTCAGTTACTTTTGCTTAACTCTTTCTTTGTTTGGGGGTTGAGAAAGTATTTATGGAAAGAATTCATATGTTGAAAAATGACTTTGTTATAAAAAACAAAAGGCATCAATTAAACCTTAAAATACGAACAAAAATATAGGTCTGGGGTTCTTAAGCTTTTTGTGTGTGTCATAGATCCCTTTGGTAATCTGGTGAACCCTATGGATCATTTTTCAAAATAATGTTTTCAAATGAATAAAATAAAATAGAATTACAAAGGAAACCAATTACATTGAAATATGGATTTCAAAATATATTTAAAAATTTAAAAAATAAAACAAAACACCCAAGTTTGCAGACCTATGTTAGGAACCCCTAACTTGATCTAGATAAAATATATCTTCACCTGACCTACTATTCTGATTATGTTGTCAAAAAAAGAAATGAGTTTTGTCTGACATGACCTTTTCCTGATAAAGCTATGTTGACCCTTTGTGATCATTGCTGTCCATATCTTTAATAATACTATTCTAGAATTTTGCTAGCAATTAAAGACAAGTTCCGTGGCTTACAGTTTGTAGATTTCATTCCCTTCCATTTTTCCCCTAGGTTTTTGTGAAGTAGAAGTAGACTAGATAGCATTAAACCTATATTTTTTAAATGGAAGAAGAAATTGGCCCAGAGATGTAATCCAAGGTCACAGAAATTAGCCAGAACGTTAACGTAGGACTTTTATCTCCAGTATAGGTTAGAGCAAATGTCTCTGAGGTCCTTTCCAATTCTAGAATTCTAAAGGTTTAGAGATTATGTGAGAGCAACTAGATGTCACAAAGTATAGAGGTACTGGACCTGGAGTCAGGAAGACTCATCTTTATGAGTTCAAGTATAGCCTCAGATACTTTCTAGCTGTGTGACCTTGGCAAGTCACTTAGCCTTGTTTGCCTCAGTTTCCTCATCTGTAAAATGAACTGGAGAAGGAAGTGTGAAATCACCTCAGTATCTTTGCCAAGAAAATCCCAAATGAGGTCACAAAGTGACTGAAAAACAGCTGAACAATAGCAACATATGTTTGGAAGTTCCCTACTCATTAGGGTCAATTCATTTTATGCTACGGTTACATGTTAGCAGACTGGAGACCTTAACTTTGACCCAACATCTTCCAAATGTGTGTCTTTGGTCACAAGAAGAAGCAGGTGATAATAATAACCATGACAATGATAGCAAATATTTTTATAGCACCTTTATGTGCCAGACACTATGCTAAGTAAGTAACTTTACAATTATTATCCTTTTGATCCTCACAACAACCCTGGTAGGTAGGCTATCACTTTCTCCATTTTACAGTTGAGGAAACTGAGACAAGCAACAGTTAAGTGACTTGCCCAGGGTCACACAGCTGGGAAGCATCTGATTACAAATTTGAATGCATGTCTTCCTGACTCCAGACCCAGTGATCTGAAGGTGAGACATATTAACTCAAGCTATTCTTTTCCATAGGGAAACAAGTCTCTACCTTAATTCAAGTATTGGTCACTTTTTGTATGAACTATTGCAATAGCTTCCTAATTAATCTCCCTGATCCCAGTCTCCACTTCACCCACAGCTACCAAATTGTATTCCTAGAAAAACCAGATCTAACCACACCAGGTTCTTACTCAAAAATCTTCATTTACCTCAATCTCTTAATTGCCTTTAGGACAAAGTATCCTCACATATAAAACCTGGCATTTCAAGTCTTCCACAATCTATACCCACCTACCTTCCCCTCTTACTCATATTATTCCCCCTTGTACTCTCTCTTCTCGACATACAGATCTGCTATCTGCTCCTACTTTACCCCATGGCTTTTGCCACCGGCCAGTTTTTATACTGGACACCTCTATGCCTATGCCTTCAATATGGAGGTTCCTCATTTCAATCTCTTAGAATCCTTAGCTCCTTTTAAAGCACAGCTCAGATGCTATCTCATAGTTGCATCCTTTTCCTGATCTCCCTAGTTATTAGTGCTTTCTTTCTTAAAATTATTTGTAATATATATATTATATATATAATGTTCACTCTTTGTGATTATTGCTGTCCATATCTTTAATAATACTATTCTAGAACTTTGTCAGCAATTAAAGACAAGTTCTTTATATTTTATATTTATATGTTCATGCTACAAATAATATATTATATATTTATTACATATTATATTTAATACATATTATATAATATAAATTTATTTATAACATAATAATATATTATATGTATATAAATACACACATATACACAATATGTATGTACACACAAACACAACTTGTCTTTATTTCACATGATTGTAGATTTAGAGCTACCAGGGACCTTATAGACCATCTAGTCCAATGCCCTCATTTTACAGATGAGGAATTGAGGCCAGGAGATAAGTGACTTATCCAAGGTCACACAGCTAGTAAGTTTATGGAGGCCCTGAACACAGGGCCTTTGACTTTAAAGCCAATGGACATTTCATTGTACCTAATAGAATGCAAGCTGTACTAGATGACTCTCATTTTTATATTTGTATACTCAATATATAGTTTGATGCTTTATATATAATAGCTATTTAGTTAGTATTTGGTGAACTGAGTCAAGTTGGAATTGACTTGAATGACACAAAAGAAAGTTATTTGAATATTGGGGGATGGAGGTAAAGAACACAATTATTCCTCCTCCTTTTAAAAATTATGGGAGGTATGTGTTGCTTATGTAAAATATATCCACATGGGATATATAAATGTATAGACAGGTCTTTCAAGGTGAGGTATGGATAGATACCGTGGTGTGCTAGAGCCAACTCACACTAGCTTTGGCGAGCTTTGATTGTTAAATTTTCACACTTCAGAAATTAGTGGGTGCCACAACCCCAGGCTTGATTTATTTACTTTTATTGGTTATCACTCTAGATTTAAGAAAGTTATGGAGAAAGTATCAATAATACAGGTTATACTTAAGTGTGTTGTGCATACACTACCCTCCCCCCCATATAATTCTTAAACATATACCAGTATCCCCATGAATAGTCATCTCTGGAATCTTGCCCATCCTTCTTCAAGGAAAACTGTGATTCCACATTTGAGGGGAGGAGAAAGGACCACGAGGTTGGCTATTCTGTTCTTTTCTGAGAGAGAGAGAAATATAGGACTAGAATTATATCCTTCTATCACTCCTTAGTATTGCTGGTGTAGTAGCATGATTTTTAGGTTCTAAAGTTACTAGCTTTCCTGTCACTATCCTTTAAAGGGAGAGAGCACCCCCAAATTTAAATCCACTATATTGTCCCCTTGTTACCACATGCTAGTTATCCAAAGGATTAGTAACACTACATAGTTAATAGTGAGCAAACCCAGTTATTCAAGCAAACAGTGAGAAGTTTACAGTTTAAAATATGCTAAAAAAAGGGGGTGGGTAGTTGGTGCAGTAAATAGCACACCAGCCCTGGAGTCAGGAGGAACTGAGTTCAAATCCAACCTCAGACACTTGACACACTTACTAGCCGTATGACCTTGGGCAAGTCACCTAAACCCCAATTGCCCTGTCCTCCTCCCTCCAAAAAGTAAAAAAAAAAATATGCTAGAAAATACACAAGAGTGAGTGAGCTCTTTCAATGAAGAAATGATGGTAATCATAATAAAGGAATTTAGAAAAGAGTTTTCCTGATTTTTTTAAAAAAGGAAACTAGTGAACTTAGTTTTCATTTCTGGGAAAACTCTATAATTAAAGATTTAGTGAATATCTACAAAAGGAGTCACAAAGAGCCAGCAGAGATTCACCAAGAAGAGGTCAAATTAGCCTTGTTATTTTGTTTTTTGACAGGATTATTGATTAGTTGTTTTTCAATCGTTTCCAACTCTTTGTGACCCCATTTGGGGGTTTCTTGCCAAAGATACTGACTGGAATGGTTTTACATTTCCTTCTCCAGCTCATTTTACAAATCAGGAACTGAAGCAAACAGGGTTAAATAATTTGACCGAAGTCACACAGTTAGTGTCTGAGGCCAGATGTGAACTCGGGGAGATGAGTCTTTCTGACTCCAAGCCCAACTCTCTGTCCACTATGCCACTTAGCTGCCCTTTGACAAAGTTACCAAATTGATAGACTGGAGAATGTTGTAGTTACAGTTTGCCTAGATTTTATCAAAGTATTTGGTAACGCTCATAATATTTGTATGAAAAATGTAATATTTGTGCTAGAAAATAGTCCAATTCCATGGATTTTGCATTATTTGATTAAACAGACTCCAAGAGCGATCACTGATGCTCCAGTATCAGTTTAAAGCGAGGTATTTAGCACAAGGGACCTGTGCTTTGCTCTGTGCTTTTAAAATATTTTTGTCCGTGAATAAAGGCACACATGACATTCTTATGACTCTGAAATGACAAAGTCTGGAGGGATAGCTAACACAATGGATGATGGAGTTGGGCTCTAAAAAGTTTTGAATAGGCTAGAACATTGGGTTAAATCCTGTAAGATGAAATTTAATAGAGATAAATGTAAATAAAGTCTTATACTTGGGTTCAAAAGAATCAATTTCACAGTTAAGGCTTGTTGTGAGGGAAAATTTGCTCATAACTAGAAATATACAGAAGTGGAATGGGTTGCCTTGAGAGGTAGGGAATTATCCCTCATTAGAAATCTTCAAGAGGAGACTGAACAGTGATATGTAAATGCCATTTGTAAATCTTTTCAGTTATGGGTTAGACTAACTGGCTTCTAAGGTCCTTTCCTATTCTGAAATACTGTGATTTTGTGTCTAGGTGACCTCCACTGTTTCTACTAATTAAATCAGTCTATGTGCTTGTGAAAACCAGCTCTGTGAACTTGGGCAAGTCAGTACTTTCTGGGCTTCAGTTTTCCTTTATTTGCAAAATAAGAAAGTTGGCCTATGTCAAGGTCTCTTAACGATTGGTGAAGCCTATGAACCCCTTCTTGAAATAATGTTTTAAAATAATCCCAAGGGGGACAGAGCCAAGATATCAGAGTAAAAGCAGGGACTTGCTTGGAATTTAGCCCAAACTCCTCCAAATATCTATAAAAAATTACTCTAAACAAATTCTAGAGCAAAACCCACAAAATGACAGGGTGAAACAAATTTCCAGCCCAAGACAACCTGGAAGGTTGACAGGAAAGGTCTTTTGCACTGGGCAGGGAGGGGAGTGTAGTCCAGCTTGGCCTGCACTATTTTAGACTGGGCCCCAGCAAACCTGGAGCAGGGCTCAGGGGACTTAGTCACTGGCAGCTGTGGAGGTTTCCAGACTTCTCAACCCACAAATGCCAAAGACAGTTTAAAAGGTCAGTAGGAAAGGTCTGTGACCTGGGTGAGAGAGGAGTTTGGTTGACTGGCAGCAGCAGCAGTGGCTGCTTCCAGAGCTCTTGGTGCACAGACAGTGAGGAGATTGAGCGACTGATCACAGGGGGATTTCAGGGATCTCTTTGGAGGCCCTGTGGCAGGATTCTCTTGCTTTTCCTGGATTTGGATCTGGGTTGTAGTCTTGGGTAGTAGTCCTGGGGTGACGAGGAGTGCTGATGTGGCAAAGCTAGTGAAGTCAGTGGAGAGGGAACCCTCCTCACAGTTTCAAGGCAGAAGAAAGTGCTTGTGGTCACTCACAGACCAGAGCACAGGCCAGGAAAGTAGTAAACCCCTCTCCTTTGATCATACCACCTTGGAGGAACTGAAAATTTGCAGGCCCCTAAAAGTATCTTTGAAAACAGCTGCACAAAACCCATGAAGCTTGGGACAGTACACCCTCTACAACTAGAAGAAGAGTCCTACCTTAACAAAGAGTTAAAAAGCCAAGTAATTTGCTGGGAAAATGAGTAAGCAGTTTAAAAAAACTCAGACTATGGAATGTTACTTTGGTGACAAGATCAAAACATACAACCTGAAGAAATCAAGAAAGCCCAAGATCCTACATCCAAAGCCTCCAAGAAAACTATGAATTGGTCACAGGCTATGGAAGAGCTCAAAAAGGATTTTGAAAATCAAGTAAGAGAAGTAGAGGAAAAATTGGGAAGAAAAATGAGAGTGATTCAAGAAAATCATGAAAAATGAATCAACAGCTTGCTAAAGGAGATTGAAAACATACTGAAGAAAATAACACCTTCAAAAATAGACTAATCCAAATGGAAAAAGATGTCCATAAAGCTGATGAGAAGAATTGCCTTAAAAAGCAGAAATGCAAAAGGAGGTCCAAAAGCTCACTGAGGAAAATAATTCCTTAAAAATCAGAATGGAGCAAATAGAAGCTAATGACCCTATGAGAAATCAAGAAATTAGAAACAGAACCAAAAGAATGAAAAAGTAGAAGACAATTTGAAACATCTCATTGGAAAAACAACCAACCTGGAAAATAGATCCAGGAAAAGTAATTTAAAGATTATTGAACTACCTGAAAGCCATGATTAAAAAAAAAGAGCTTAGATATCATCTTTCAAGAAATTGTCAAGGACAACTGTCCTGATATTCTAGAATCAGAAGGCAAAATAGAAATTGAAAGAATCCACCAATCACCTCCTGAAAGAGATCCCACAAGGAAAACTCCTATGAATATTGTAGCTAAATTCCAGATTTTCCAGGTGAAGGAGAAAATATAGCAAGCATCCAGAAAGAAATAATTCAAGTATTGTAGAACTACAATGAGGATGACACAAGATTTAGCAGCTTCTACATTAAGGGATCAGAGGGCTTGGAATATATTATTCTGGAGGTCAAAGGAACTAGGATTAAAACCAAGAATCACCTACCCAGCAAAATGGAGTATAATCCTTCAGGGAAAAATATGGACATTCAATGAAATAAAGGACTTTCAAGCATTCTTGATGAAAAGACCAGAGCTGAATAGAAAATTTGATTTTCAAATACAAGACTCAATAGAAGCATAAAAAGGTAAACAGGAAAGAGAAATCATAAGGGACTTATTAAAGTTGAATTGTTTACATTCCTACATGGAATATAGTTTTTATAACTCATGAGACCATTCTCAGTATTACAGTAGTTGGAAGGAATACATAGAATACATACATACATACACACATACACGTGGGCACAGGGTAAGTTGAATATGAAGGGATAATATCTAAAAAATAAAATTAAGGGGTGAGAGAGAGGAATGTACTGGGAGAAGGAGAAAGGGAGAGGTATAATGGAATAAATTATCTCACATAAAAGAGGCAAGAAAAGGATTTTACATTGGAGAGGAAGAGGGGGGAGGTGAGACAGAATGAGTGAACCTTACTTTCATTGGATTTGGCTTAAGGAGGGAATAACAAACACCCTCAATTGGGTATGGAAATCTATCTTACCCTGCAGGAAAGTAGAGGGAAGGGGACAAGAGAGTGGGGGGATGATAGAAGTGAGGGCAGATTGGGGGAGGGCATAATCAGGAGCAAACACTTTTGAGGAGGGACAGGGTCAAAGGAGAGAGTAGAACAAATGGCGGGGGGCAGGATAGGATAGAGCGAAATACAATCTTTCATAGCATGACCATTATGGAAGTGTTTTGCATAACTACACATGTATAACCTTTATTGAATTGCTTGCCTTCTCAATAAGGGTGGGAAGGGAGGGAAGAAGGGAGAGAATTTGGAACTCAAATTTTTAAAAACGAATGCTAAAAACTGTTTTTTATGCAACTGGGAAATAAGATACACAGATGATGGGGTATGGAAATCTATCTTGTCCTATAGGAAAATAGAATGGAAAGGGATAAAAAAGGGGGGAGGATAGAAGGAAGGACAGACAGGGGAAAGAGGTAATCAGAATGCAGGCAGTCTTGGGTGGAGGTGGGGAGAGATGAGGAGAAAATTTGAAACTCAAAATCTTGTGGAAGTGAATGTTGAAAATTAAAAATAAATAAGAATACGAAAAAATTAAAATTAAAATAAAAAAAGAAATTTAAAAAATCCCAAGAATTGCTACATTCTGCTTAGAGGTTAGTGAAAATAAAGATGCAATGCTGACCCCACCCAACAATCTAAATTCATAGACACACTGAAACCTATCCATGGAACATGTAGGGATCTATGGATTCTAGGTTAAGAACCTCTGTTCTAGATGATACTTAAGGCCCTTTCCTGCTCTACCATCTTTTGATTTTGTAATTTGTATGCTACATGGTATATGTCACTGCCTGCTTCCCAGTGAAATACTAAAGAGAAGTTGGAAAATTGCTATAATGTGTTCGTGCATCAGCAAAAGGTACCATATAATTAACCAACTAATGAATATTCTGGGGCTGAGGATTTACTTGTCATTCATCATCAGAATCCTTAATTAAACTCAATTTCTTCCTCTCTTTGGTTTTCTGCTTTTTGGTCATTGGGTCTTTGCATATCCATCAATGAATGGGTAGGAAAAAAAAAAGATATAAAATTCAAATCCATGGGAAATGCTAAAATGACTTGTCAATTTGAATCATTTTACAGTTGATTCTTTAGTCCTCCTTTCCCCAGTTCCCACTGATATCCATGGATAATTAAGAGTTAGCTATAAAAATAGAATTATTAATGAATGATAAATATTGTTTAAACTAGTCGCATTTACAAAGATTTTTGTACAAGGGATGTCCCTTCCTTCACTTAAAAGAGGGTTTTTTTTCCTCTATGACCTTTTTATCTCTTCTGAGAAGTTTTATTTACAAATTAATGTGCGTTGCACTGCGCAAGGAGAAACAAAAATCTATTCTTAATTATTTCTGCAGACGAAATTTCTCTGTTATTGTTTTGCATGTATGTTAGACTTAAAATGATTGGTTGGAATGTTTGTAGGCCTGTAAGTATAGACAAAGAAACAAGCAGGAAATTGGAAACATTCCATGAAAATACAATAAGGAAAGTAGTTGAAGATGAGCCATTATAAATAGGATGAATCAGAAACTTATAGGCCCCTGTCAAATAATGGATATGGTTTTTCAAGGAGAGAAAATTGAGTAACTCCAAATGTAGTCATATGGGGAATTATTATTCCCTCTTATCACTGATTCATACTCACAAATTGCCATTAAGAAGCTAAATCAGTACCAGATCTCATAGCCATCAGATAAACAAGGCAGATCCATTAGGTAGCCTCAGCTTCAGAGCAGCAAAGTTGCTAGAGGGCCTGCATTTTGGGGACTCACAGAGAGACTGAGCTCTTGATCTGTGTAGGGCGTATTTTCCTGGTGTGCCTCATCCCTTGCCATACTGAGATAAAGCTCTAGGACTAGCATCAAGTGTGAGCTCCTTTTGATCAGAGGGACCAGATTATTAGGTATTTGCTGACTCAGAGGTCAGAGATTCCTGCTGACTCTATGTCCTGGTAGCTATGAAGTTATTCCCATGTGGATACCACCCTCATCAGCTGGTTTATCATTCGTCTTATGGTTGGCGGATTTTTACCTCTGCTTTTCCTTACCCTCCTGACTCAAGCTAACAGTCTAGTTAGTCAAAAGTCACTTAATTGGGCCATTGGCATTCATTTAAGAACCAAAAAGTTTCTCATCCCACCCATCATTGTTCACTGCTTTCTAAAGATGTAGTCTATTGCTACTACCAGATAAAGACCTAGAATCACTGCTTGGGATTTCCATGTATTCCCCACTAGCCAATGCAATTAGTGCAGAAAAGAAAAAGGAGGGGATTCAAACTCCTGATAACTAGAATTTTGGGTATGAATTTAGAATAAACTGACCTGCAAGAACAGTATTACAAATAGAAATTGGGTTCTATCATGTTATTAATGCACTGCCATAGTTTGGCAATTGACTTAATAAGTCAAATAGACTTTTTTAGGCTCAGCAGAGGGGACTGGGGGCCTTGCCACTACTTATAGCATCATTTTTATAGGAAAATATATGCCAAGTTCCAGGCATTTGGCTTATAAATAAATGAAGCTTGGGAACATGTTAATTCTGCTATTCTTTGTACAGTGAAACTGAATGCACTGGGATAATTTTCTAATATCAGTTTTTCTTCAGTGGTCAGTGACACTTAGAATACTTGATTGGGAACATTGTGACATTTAATTAATCATTCCCCTATAGTTTCAGTCCCTTGTATCTCTTCTCTAGTTGGTTCTATATATTAAAAGATGGATTTTTTTTGTGGTGCTAGGCTTTATAGGTTTTAAAGTAAAGTGAGAAATGGCAATTAAAATTGGTTGAGGGTATAATGAAAGGGCTTCCCATGTTCCCATTCTAAAACATTTCAATCTTGGCCTGTAAACCCTTCTTTCCCCTTAGCCTCACTGCTTTGATGAGTGGGGACCTCTAGCTGTGTGAAGGTTTTTATGATGTGGATAAATGCACACCAGGGGCAAGGATCAGACCACCAAACTCATTTTCACTTGTGATCTAAGCCCAGATTTTAACTCTTCTCTCTGGGGAAGGTAATGCATTAACACATGGAACTAGTCAAGTCTCAGGGTACAAGGGGGTAGGTATATAGTGCCTTCTGCGTAATTTCCATTAGCTTCCAATAATCACAATCTGAGAGATTATTTTGAACTGGACGGAGGGGGTGAGCAGAAAGTCACAAGGAACATATCTTTTTTATGTGGTAAAGGAGCACAGGCACATTTTCTATTAAATGAAAAGTGTAATTTGATTGGATTCCCCCAGAGGTACCCTCCCTACTCCCTACCCATGAATATGACTCATCATCTCCTTTAGGAATAAGGAGAAAGATCATGTTGATAACTATACAAAATTGTCCAAATGAATTCATGACTGTTGTCTGCTGCTTTGTTGAGCTTTAGCTGAAGCATTTTTTTGGAGTAGATGATATTGACTTTTGGTCTGGTCATTTCCCAAAATGTGACTTACCATTTTCTTTTAGTGGAAGATTAATATTTGATCAGGGGATGTTCACCCACATCGAATCTGAGCCAATCAAGCTCAGGCAGATGGCAGATCTTGTCTTAGTCCCCTGGGTACATTCCTAAGCTGACATACAAATCCTTTGTCTCTGGTTCAAAGGACAGGAAAGGTCCAGAGATGCCACTGAATATTTCATCTGACATAAAATGATGAAGTGATTTTATAGCTTGTGATTAATTTAAACAGATTCCCTTCAGATATATTTTATTTGTTCTTTAACTTTCCTTTCAAAGCAAGAAGGAAAAGAGGATCAACTGCAAAATACTATGCCTGATTTCCTTCTCTCCCCCCCCTCCTTCTCAATGAACCCAGATTCCATAGTTTGACCTTGAGTACACGGCTTTGACCTTGATGGCAGAAGTCTGGGAAGTGTTGGGATGGGAGTAGCAGAAGTAATAATAAGGATAACAGGGATGAAAGGAAAGAAACACAGGGAGCAATGGGGAAGAAGTGCTTAAAGTTAGGAAGGTGGAAGATGAGAAGGAAGAAAGATGAGGAAGATATGAATTTTGAGGTGGATGAGAGACAACTCGCGTAACATGCAAAATGACCCTTTTTAACATAGGTGTTCCCCACAGAAGAGGGTAAGTAAAGATGAATAGCAGAAAGAAATTTGTAGGATAGGGCTATTCAAGTGTGGGTGCCAGACTCAGGGATTGGGTACTAGAGTCTAGGAGAGGTGAACAGATGTGTTAGGTAATGAAGAGGAAGATACAAGGAAGCCTTTCCAAAAATTGTATCTGTTAGGAGCACATTTTAAAAACTTATACTACTGCTCTAAGGGAGCGATAGTTTAGGGAGATCCAGAATTCCTTAACATAATAAAAATCCAATAACTTTGATCGATCTGGCCATTCCATAGAAAATGATAACTTATATGTGCCCAGAGTCCCAAGCCTACTTAAGGAGGATGGCTGCTAGATCTTATTCCCTTTTAAAATCTCCTACTCACATATAGGGGCCCTGGCTAAATTATGCTGACTGTGAAAGCCTGTTCAGAGACTAATGAATTGACTTTCAATCCAGAAGGACTTGCTGTCTAGGGCAGGGGAGCAGGGAGATCTGAGCAGTCTGAATTTAAAGAAGCAGATGAAACCCTCAGGCAACTTTTGCAGTGTCTATTACTAGGGAACCTGTGGCTAACAAAATTATTAACCTTCCAGCCTTAGTCCCTGATTTTGGCCTTTGGACTTCCTGGACACTATGTTGACTCATTAGTTCATGGTTTGCCCTTGGTGTTTAACCCCTTGTAATCTAGACCAACAACCTTGAGATTGTAAATCCTTAACCAGCAGTCCTGGCAGGCCTGTATACAGTAGGGGCTAGCTATTTATCCTTCCTAAGGGGAAAAAAATCTACATTTTCTATGGCATATGGGATATGACAATTAGATAGAAGAAGATTCCTTCTGACCACAAGGAGTGTTAAATACTAGAATGCCTGAGGGAGGAGTGGAATATTTTTCTTGTGACCAGGCAGTAAAGAAGACACACTATGTAGAGAACAAGGAATCACTGGAGACAAAAAAAATGTGGGTGGGGGATAAGGAAATGACACTAATGTAACTGTTAAGATGTTTAATACTTGAATTTTGAATAGGAAGAAATTGGGATAAAAGGCAAGAATAGAATAATAATTCAAGCTCATCCTTACTTGGTGGCTAGACATTAGAAGATATTTATTAAGCTTTTATGTACTTGTATCTTGAGAACTACAAAGTGTAATTTCATTAGACTCTGCCCTTATCATGTCTAACTCTTGGCACTGTGTCCTTTACTCCCTGAAACCCACTGGGGTTTTGTGATTTAGGTCTGTTGATGGAGGATGACTCACGAAGGTCAATTTCTCTTTTTTGGCTTGTTTTGTCCCTACCTGAAGTCTATTTTGGGGTTCTCCAAATATAAGTTCAGTAGAGCTTATGTCTAGGTGGCCCTAGAAAATGCTGTGCAGGTAAATGAATCCCCATATCTGGTACAAGCACTCACAGTAACCATATGATATTGGGCAGAGGACAGCCTTTTTTTGTCATCATATAGAAAATACAAAATTCTTAAATTACCCAGATGAACTACAGACAGAAACTAAAAATACTTAAAACCACTTGGACCCCTCAGGAGGAATTGAACTCAAGGTTTCCATCAAAGCAAGCATTTGATGGTCAATTAACAAGTGTTTATTAAATGCTTATCACGTGCCGGGCATTGTGGTAAGTTTTGGAAACATGAAGAAAAACAAAAGCATAGGCCCTTCCCTCAAGGGATTTATATTTTATGGGAGAGAGAACATGCAAAAAACTATGTACATATATAAGATCTATTACTGGGTAATAAACAGAAAATAGTCTTTGCCTTCAGGGAGCTTCTATTCTTTTAGGATACTCTTTAGTTCCCCAAGAATGGGGAACCTGTGGCCTCAAGTATGACTCTTTGACCGAATCCAAACTTTGGTTCTGTGACCCAAATTTTGATTCTTTGATCCAAATTCTTTATTCTGTGAAGTCTGGATTTAGTCAAAGGGCTGCTCTTGAGGACCTAGAGGGCCACATGTGACCTCAAGGCTGCAGGTTCCCCACCCCTGCCTACCCCTGCCTACCATGATTCCTTTTTTTTTTTTTTTAAAGCTATCGGGGTTAAGTAACTTGCTCAAGGTTACACGGCCAGGTGTTTCTGGGTGGGTGCTAAGTGTCTGAGCCCGGGATTCGATCCCCAGGTCATTCCAACACTGGAGCTGGTGCTCTTACTCACTGTGCTACCTGGCTGCCCCCATGATTCCTTTTATTCTTAGTCATTGGATAGGCATTGCCCCAGGCAATGAGACCTGGGAAGGACCTTAATTTAGAAAAAAACAAGATCATCCACTGCCTCCCAGGCCATTGCCAGTCTTTGGACTTTTGTCTTGCCGCTGGAATTCTATGACTCTGGAGGAGAGTGAGGCTGACAACTTTATACCGTTGTGCCTCACGTAAGTCTAATTCACAAGTCAAGACCTCCAGCTCTTGATGTGATTGGTCCTCCTCCATGAAAAAGGCCCAACAGCAGCCGCAGCAACAGCAGCAGCAATAACAACAACAGAGTTGATGGGAGGCAATCTGAGAAGGAAAACACTAGCAGATCTGGGTGGAAAACGGGCAAAAACTTGTAGAAGGTAGGATTTAAGCCTATTTTTGTGGGGAACCAGAAAAGCCAGAGGGAAAATGTTCAAAGCATGGGAGGACAGTCAGTGAGAAGGCACACAGGGAGATGGAGCAGTATTGGAGAAGGACAGCAAGGGAGCAGATGTTGATATGTCATAAACTATACAGAGGGGAGAACGGTTTAAGACTGGAGAGGGAGGATAGGATCAGGCTGTGAAGTGCTTCAAATGCCAAACAGAAGTTTTTATATAGAATTTTAAAAACTTGATCTTTTAGGTAATAGGGAGTCGCTGCAAGTTGACTGTGGAGGGGGAAGAGGTGCATTGTCAGATCTGGAGCTTAAGCAAATGAGTTTTGCAGATAAAGATTAAAGTGGGGAGAATTGAGGCTGATTAGGAAGCTCAAACTGGAATAATCCAGATGTGAGGTGATAAGAGTCTACAAGAGGGTGGAGAGAAGTGATGTATATAAGAGACATTGTGAAGGTAGAAACTACAAGATTGAGAACCAGATTGGGTCTTGGGTAATGGGTACCCAATATGTGGTGTAACTACAAAAATAAATTGAGGCTAATACTGAAGTTGTGAATGTGGATGATTGGGAGGATGGCAAGTAAAAGGAAAGTTTAGAAGAGGGGAGAATTTTTTAGAGAAGGATACTGTTTTTTTGGACGTGTTGAGTTTGAAAGGCCTAAACACCATACAATTAGCTAATGATATGTGAGTGGAGCTCGGGAGAGAGGTTAAGACTGGATATATAGATATGAGAGTCATTTGCATAGAGATGATAATTGAGTCCCTGGGAGCAGATGAAATTACCAAGTGATAGAAGGAGTGATGGGGGAATAGAGGGAGAAGAAAAGGGGATGCAGGATAAAGCTTTGAGAGACGCCCAAAGTGAGTGGGCATGGTCTGAATGGGAATGGTCCAGCAAAGGATACTGAGAAGAAGAAGTAGGACCGGTGAGAGGAGAATCAAAAGGGAGCAATGTTACAAAAACCTGGAGGGGAGAGAATATCCAAGAGAATGATCAGCAGTGTTCAAGTCTGTAGAAAGTTCAAGAAGGACCAGGATTGAGAAGAGCCCATTCGATTTGGCAAGTAAGAGAGATAGCACTGTTGAATATACTTCCTCACAAGGTCCTACATGGTCCTCCCAAGATTTATAATCTTCTCTGTAGTCTAAATTTCCCCTGGAATGTAAACATATCTTTCTTCCCCTGGATAGGCAATGACCTTCCCATCAGACATGGCACACACCTAATTGCTTACGGTGATCGCAAGGTCCAAATCCCTTACTCCCCCAAGTCATGTGTCCTCCTTCATGGCTCACCCTCATCCCCCATTACAGGGACCACTTTGACAGAACTCTTTTCTCTTTATGAAATCCTCTTCTCTTCCTAGAAGCCATGAATTTCATGGCTCTTGAATTCTGGATCATCCATTAGGCACCTCCTCAGGCTGTTACTTCCCTGGCTAGAAGGATAGATTCTGGAATTATTCTGCTTAGAAAAGAACCCTGGATTTAGAGACAGAGGTCTTGGATTTGAATCTTGGTTCTGATATTTGTACCCCGTGTGACCTTGGGCAAGTAATATTACCTCTCTGGACTTTGATTTCTTCATCTCTAAAATGAAGGGATTCTTTTTTAGGGGGGAAGGCAAGGCAATTAGGGTTAAGTGACTTGCCCAAGGTCACACAGCTAAGTGTATGTCTAGTGTCTGAGGCCATATTTGAACTCGGGCCCTCCTGACTCCAGGGCTGTTGCTCTATTCACTGCACCACCTAGCTGCCCCTAAAATGAAGGGATTTGGTCAAATGATCTGTGAGTTGTCTTCTGGCTGTAAATCTATGCCTTTGTGATCCTATCATCTTATGATATACATTTGAAATTAGAAGTAGGTTGCAAGAAATCACCTTTTTCAACTAACTGAAGAAAAATGGTTTCATGGGATGGAGGAAATGAGGCATAAAATTTTTTTTGAATGATGGAAGTAAGAGAGAGGGAAGGATGTTTTTACCATTTCTCTGCATTCCAAGTTCTCTACCTGTTGGTCCTGACTCTTCCTATTTTTTTTTTTTTGACCTCCCTCCCTTCCCCTTCTTTCCCTACTGGTTCTCAGAGTTCTGTGGGAATAAATATGCCATTTTCATTCTATGTCTGCTCCTCAGATGTCACACAGGCCCCCTAAAAAGGGCCCTGATGTTTGCTTGTTGTGCCTTGTCAGTTCAAATCAAGTCACAGTAGTTCCAACCTACCCCACAGGCAAGGGTTTGATAGCTCTCCTCATCAGCCTGCTCAAAGGCGATAGTGGAGAGTGGAACAAGTTAATTAGTAGTGACTACTACCAGGTTGGAGGAGTTTTCTTTTGTTAATGCTTAGTTAATTTCATAGTAATTGAATTTGGTCTCAGTGTATAGAGATGTGAATAAGAGATACTGAGTATAACTTCAGCATCCCCTTAACTATGAGGAGGAGGACCAGGATTAATGACAGTTCTACACTGCTCCCTTCCATGTATGGTATTGTGTGTGTGAGTGTGTTTATGTGTGAGTGTGTGTGTGTGAGAGAGAGAGGGGGGAGGAAGGAGGAGAGGGAGGGAGGGAGGGAAAGAGAGAGAGGAAGAGAGTGGTGGGGGAGACCGAAGGAGGACTGTGATTTATTTCGATTAGATTCAAAGAGTTGGATTATGTATGTATTGGTAAGGCAAGTAAGCCACTATAACTGCCAGGATTCTTCCCCTGCCCTGTGTTCTATATCTATTTGATAGGCCAGGGTCAGAATTCAATTTGATTTGATTTGATTCAGTTCAACTTAGTTCAGTTCAATTCACCAAATACTGATTAAGCATTTATGCTCTGCCAGGCTCTATGCTAGGTTCTAGTGATACAGACACAAATGAAACAGTCTCTGCCCTCAAAAAACTTACTTCTAATGAAAGGACACAACCTACCTACAGATAAATAAATACAAAGTAATTTGAAGAGGGAGAGGAATAGGAGCAAGAAGGGAAGGGGGGGGGTCTTCATGGAGAAGATGGTACCTGAGCTGAGCTTAAAGGAAAGATGAGAATTCTGAAAGGTAAAGAAAAGAAGAGAATGCATTTCAGACCATAGTTGATGGCTTGTGTGGATGTAGTGAGCAGGTAGAAGGAATAAGACTTCTAGGGAGTAGCCAGAAGTCCAGCTTGGGCTGAAACACATGTAATGGGAGACTGGCCAATGGGAACCCAGTCATTATGAACATGTATAGATGTATCATTCACGGAAGGAACTAGAACGGTTAGCACCAAATCACTTCGTTCTCATAGCTAGGAGATACTGGGGTGCCACCTAGTACCTCTCACCCATTTCTCTATACACTGAGACAACTAGCTCGACGTGACAATGTAGAATGGAGTAATTTGAAATAAGGCTGCAAAGTTGAAGACAGATTATCAATGTCCTTAAAAGTCAGGTTTTGGTTTATTCCTGAAAAGTGACACCAGAAAATTTAATTTTGACCTGGGCTGCCAGAATGGCAAAAACTATTGATGACTAGGGCAAGGAATGGTCTGAGCCCGAGCAAAAGGAGAATCTAAGATCAGAATTGAAGGAAGGGGAAAGGAGGGCCTTAATAGGAAGTGCATATACCTAGTTAACATATTCAGGATATGTTGTTTTAACAAATGCCATCTTAATTTTTATTACATGAAATTCAAAAACCTTTATCAAGAACAAAATCTTTGAGAGACTTTGTAAGAAGGAAAACTCTTGTTTGGTAATGAAATTTTTGAATCAGATATTTCTTTTTTTAATGCTTTATTAACTTCTGATTTAAATCATTTGTTTCCTTCATATTTTGAGTTGCAAATTTTCTCCCCATTTTTCCCCTACCCACCTCCCCAAAATAGCAGTCCCACAGGATATCCCTTCCTCCAATCTGCTCTCTCCCATATTTTCTCCCATACCCCTTTTGACTTTTCCAGTGGATCTCTATGCCTCAGTGCCTGTATATCTTATTTCCCAATTACATGTAAGATGGTATTAATAATAGTATATTATATATATATATATTTGAATATTTTATTTTAAAACTTTCAATTCCAGATTCATTCCCTTCCTTCCTTGTCACCCACCCTTACTGGGAAGATAAGCAGTTCAGTATAGGTTGTACATGTGTGGCTAATGCAAAACAATAACATAGTAGACATATTGTAAAAGACTGACTATATTTCCCTCCCTCCTATCCAACCTCCCACTTGTTCTATTCTCTACTTTGATCCTGTCCCTTTTCAAAATTCCAACTTCCAACTTCACTCCCGCCCAGTCTGCCCTCCCTTCCATCATCCCCCCTTTCATCTCCTTCCCCCCCCCCATTCTCCTGGAGGGTGAGATACCCTATTTAGTGTGTATTTCACTCCCTCCTCAAGCCAGATTCAATGGGAATAAGGTCAACCCATTCCCTTTTGCCTTCCTATTCTTCCCCTCCAGTGTAACCATTTTCCCTTGCCTCTTCTGTATGAGATAGTTTACCCCAATCTGTCTCTCCCCATTGCCTCTCATTATATTCCACTCATCTCTTAATTTCACCTTTTAAGTATCATCCCTTCCTGTTAAATTGGTCCTGTGCCCTCTATCTATGTATACCTGTAAACATATATACACACATTCACATTTGTATTCATATGCCCATATATGCTCATATATAGACATATATATATATATATATATATATATATATTTCTAATCCCTTCAACTACTGAGAAAAGTTTCATAAGTTACAATTATAGTTCAACTTTGATAAGTTCCTTATGATTTCTTTTCCCTGTTTACCTTCTCATGATTCTCTTGCTTCTTGTATCTGAATGTCAAATTTTCTATTCAACTGGTTTTTTCAGCAAGAATGCTTGAAAGTCCTCCATTCCACTGAATGACCATATTTTCCCCTGAAACATGATACTCAGTTTTGCTGGGTAGGTGACTGTTGGTTTTAATCCCAGCTCCTTTGCCTTCCAGAATATCATATTCCAAGCCCTTTGATCCCTCAGTGTAGAAGCTGCCAGATCTTGGGTTATCCTGATTGTGTTTCCACAATATTCAAATTGTTTCTTCCTGGCTGCTTGTAATATTCTCTCCTTAATATGGGTATTCCGGAACCTGGCTATAATATTCCTAGGAGTTTTCTTTGTGGGATCTTTTTCAGGAGGTCATCGGCTGATTCTTTCAACCTCTATTTTGCCCTCTGGTACTAAAACATCAGGGCAGTTTTCTTTAAGAACTTCCTGGAAGATGATTTCTAGGTTCTTACTTTGGTCATGGGTTTCAGGTAGTTCAATAATTTTTAAATGATCTCTCCTGGATGTATTTTCCAGGTCAGTGGTTTTTCCCATGAGATATTTCACATTGCCTTCTATTCTTTCATTTGTTTGGATCTATTTAACAGCATCTTGATTTCTCATAAAGTCATTAGCTTCCATTTGCTCCAATCTAATTCTGAAGCAATGATTCTCTTCATTGAGCTTTTGAGATTCTTTTTCCATCTGGCAAATTCGACTTTTTAAGGCATTCTTCTCCTCATTGCCTTTTTGAGCCTCTTTGACATTTGAGTCAGTCCATTTTTTAAGGTGGTATTTTGCTCAGTCAGGCTGTTGACTCTCATTTCATAATTTTCTTGCATTGTCCTCATTTCTCTTCCCAATTTTTCCTCCACTTCTCTTATCTGCTTCTTAAGGTCCTCTATAACCTGTAACCAGCTTGTATTTTCCTTTGAAGCTTTTGGTGTAGGAGTTCTGACTTCACTGTTTTCCTCCTGTTCCATGCTTTGCTCCTTTTTGTCCCCAAAATAGGAGTGTAATGTTGGATTCTTCTGTCTGCTTTGTTTCCTTTGCCTGCTCATTTTGCCACTCAATTACTTGACTTTTGGGCTTTTTGCCACAGTAGGACTCTGCCACAAGACAGGGGAGCTTTCGTCCCAAATGCTGGGGTTTTCTCAGCTGCCAGAGGTATTAGATGGATGCCCTCTCTGAGGTCTCCACATGCTCTGGCAAGCTGGACACACACCCCAGGACTTCCACTCTAGACTGCAATCCAGATCCAAGCAGGTTAAAGCAAGAGTGATTACCCCTCAGACTGGTGCTTGGTCCCCCTACACTCTGCAGGCCAGGAGCTGAAGCTGCCACATGGCACTGGCTGGCTGTGCAGGTGTCTCAGCGGCTTCTCATCCTGGGGGTAAAAGTCACACACTCCCACTTACTGGTCCCAAATTCCAGATTGCACTGGCCTCTCACTTTGTCCTTTTCATCTATGTGTTGATAAATCTGGAAGCTGATCTGGAGTCCCTCAAGCTGGTGGCTGGTCAGGCCTGCCCTGGGGCTAAATACTTGGAGTGAGGCGGGGCTGGGCTCCCAGAGCACTGTGCTGGATTCCAGTGGCTTTCTGGGCTGTCCTCAGGGGGAGGTTAGCTTCTCTGTGTCATTTTGTAGCTTCTGCAGTTCCAAAGTTTGTTTAGAGCCCCCTTTTTACATGGATTGGGGAAGGTGGAAGCCGGACCCGCAGGAAGGTTGTGCTTCTACTCAGCCATCTTGGCTCTGCCCTCTGAATCAGATATTTCTAAAAGTGTCTGATATGCAAGATGTATACAAAACTAACAAATAAAATTTCGAGCCATTCTCAGTCAAAAGATATGAACAGTTCTTGGAAGAATTGCAAATTATTAATAGCCATATGAAATATGACTCCAAATTACTAATAATCAAAGAAATGCAACTCAGTGCCATTCTGAAGTTTCACCTCATATTTAACAAATTGTTAAAGATGATAAAGATGGGAATGATCCATGTTGGAGGGGTTGGGAAAAGACAAGCACGCTAGTATACCATTGGTTCATATGGAAATGTGTCTGATTATTCTGGAAAGTAGGTTGGAGCATTAATAAGCCCATACTATGTTCTAGGAACTGTAGTAAACACTCTGTGGATTAGAAGAAAAAGCCTCTATCCTCAAAGAGCTAATATTCTTTTTTTTTTTGTTCTGTTTTGCTTTTTGGAAGGGGGAAGGCAGGGCAATTAGGGTTGTGACTTGCCCAAGATCACATGGCTAGTAAGTGTTAAGTGTCTGAGACCAGATTTGAACTCAGGTACTCGTTTTTATGAGATTTTGGGTCCCAATTTTTTTTTCTTCCCTCCCTCCCCACCCTGCCCAAGACAGAAAGCAATCCAATATAGGTTATAGAGGTACAGTCATGTTAAACATATTTCCACATTAGTCATGTCATGAAAGAAGAATCAGATCAAAAGGGAAAAACCACAAGAAAGAAAAAAAATTAAAAAAGATGAAAATTGTATGCTTCAATCTGCATTTACTCCATAGTTCTTTCTCTGGATATGGATATCATTTTCCATCACAAATCTTTTGGAATTGTCTTAGACCCTGGTATTGCTGAGAAGACCCAAGTCTATCATAGATGACTACTGCACAATGTTACTGTTACTATGTGCAATGTTCTCTTGGTTTTGTTTACTTCACTCGGTATAAGTTCATGTAAGTCTTTCTAGGTTTTTCTGAACTCCACCTGTTCATCATTGATCATATAGCAACAGTATTTCATTACATTTATATACCACAATTTGTTTAGTCACTTCACAGTTGATGGCCATCCCCTCAATTTCCAATTCTTTGCCACCACAAAAATAACTGCTTTAAATATTTTTATAATTGAAGTATTGAAGTTCCTTCTCTCTCTCTCTCTCTCTCTCTCTCTCTCTCTCTCTCATCTCTTTGGGATAAAGACCTAGCAGTGGTATTATTGAATCAAAGATATCCACAGTTTTATAGTCCTTTGTTCATGGTTCCAAATTACTCTCTAGAATGGTTAGATCAGTTCACAACTCCACCAACAATACATTAGTATTTTAATTTTCCAATATCAATTGTAGTTTTCTTGGCAAAGATACTGTAGTGGTTTACATTTCCTTTTCTAGCTCATTTTAAAGATGAGGAAAAAAAGGCAAACAAGGTTAAATGACTTGCTCAGGGTCATATAGTTAGTAAGTGCCTGAAGTCATATTTAAACTCAGGTCTTCTTGACTTCTTGCCTGGTGTTCTATCCACTGAGCAATCTAGCTGCCCATGAGAGAAGGGATGAGGAACTAAACTGAGGTGATGACTTTGGGCAATTGGAAGCAGACATATACAAAGGATATTGTGGAGGTAGAAATAACATGATTTGGGAAGAGATTGGTTATATGGAGTTAAGGATGATACCATGGTAGGGAATCCAATTAAGAGGATGGTGGTGTCCTTGATATTATCACAAATGAAAAGTCTGAGAGACATAATCTCTAAGCAATTAATAATCAATTTTATTACCTATGGCTAGCAAATAATAAAATGATGATCATTGGTTTTCTCTTGTAAACCATAGATTCTCCCTGGAGAACATTCAATGCTTAAAAAGTCTTTGGAAGAGGGGGTGTACCTGAGGGTGGAAATCAGTTCTGGGGGTGGATATATTAAAAAGGAGGTAGGCAAAAAGTCTTCAGTAACTCTTACTGACAATATGACCCAATCATGAGTCTCAGTCATCTCCAGCTATCTATACAAAAGAATCCATCTCTACCCAAACTACTGTGCCTGGTTTTCCCCTTCATAAACTATGTCACCCTAAAGTCTATTGGAAGGTCCCAAGGACAGGGGCTCATTTCCTAAGGGTAAGACCTTACTTGGACTGGACTCTATAAGGTCTTCTATGTGGGTTGGGTCATGCCAAAGATTGATAAGCATGTTCCCTGGGGATTTGGGCAATCTCATCTATCAGCAATATTCTTCAGAGCCTGCTTGATTTCTGAATGAGGAAATAGAAAAGGAAAACCTTAATCTTAATTTAATAATTGGTTATTAATATAAAAGAAAGATAATGATTTCTCTCAATAATAATATGGAAGTTCAGGAGAGGAGTGAATTTTGGGGGAAATACAATAGGAAATATACACACATATGTGTCAACTGTAGAATATTCAGTTCAAAATTTCTAACAGACTGTTGTTAATGCAGAACTAGAGTTTAAGCGTGAGATTAAGGTTGAATATATAGATCTATTAGTCATTAGCATAGGAAACATACAGAGAGAGACTAAAATATCTGTATCTTTCAACCCAGAGATTCCGCTGCCAGACATATACCTCAAGGAAGTAAAAGAGAGAAGATGGAAAATAAATAAAAATATTTACTGTAGCACTTTTTGTGGTGGCAAGAAATTGAAAATAAAATATATCTATTTTGGATCTATAAATTCTTCATGTAGAGAATGACTAGAATTGTGGTACATGAATGTAATGGGATATTACTGTGTTATAAGAAATGATGACTATTAAGAATTCAGAGAAGCATGGAAAGATTCATATGAACTGATACAAAGTGAAGTAAGCAAAGTCAGGAAAACTATATATATGTATGTGTGTATAAATACGTACATATGTGTGTATATATGAGTGTATATATACACACACACACACACAAAATAGAGTCCTTTATTTTTAAAGACTGATACTAGTTCTGTTGTTACTGTTAGTCAATGTGGGAGCACAAATAAAGCAAGGATATTCTGTTAAATGTTTATCAAGTGAACTTAAAAAAAATCTAAGTATGACACACTTTTAAGTTTAATTCACATTATTAAAAATTTCTCCATCACTTTCTGAGGTCTAGACATTCAACAAAGGAAATCCGTCCCTGATTTGAAGTGTGCCAATTTCCAAGGAATACATGTTACACTGAATATCCACCAATTCCAGCACATCATGGAATAAAAGTAATATCACTAAAGAATGTTCAACTTTTTTTTTTTTTTACCATTTCTAAACTAATTAGCTTATTGAGTAAGTGTACTAAGAAAATGGTATTCCTCAGTCAATATTTTAAATAATAACAATGGCTAACATTTATTTATCACATTAAGGTTTGCAAAAATGTAGATGATATTGTTATCCCCATTTCACAGATAAGGAAGCCAACGCAGACAGAGATTAACTTGCCCAGGGCCATATGGCTAGTAAGTATCTAAAGCCTGATTTGAACCTGGGTCATCATGATTTCACAACCGGCACTTTATTCAATATATCATCTAGCTGCCCTTTCCCTAAATATACTGTTATTTTGTAGTAAAAGTAATATTAGCTCAGTATTTTACCATCATGGTTGGTACTAGGCAAGATTTGTTACTGATACCTTCCTACCTTTCATCATTTTGCTGCCCTTTTCCTCTCTCCAACTCCATCTTCCTTTCCTCTGAAATTCCAGGCTGAGCACCCCCAGGTATGTCTTCTTCTGCCCTAAATTTTTCTTCTATCACAATCCTGGTAATCAATGCCAGGGTATTAACAGATAACTTAGATGATAAAGTGTGATCTCTCCGAGTTATATTGCACTTTAAGAAGGAATTTTTGATTCTTATAAAGCCTTTCGAGATGCCAAAGAATGAAGCTATAGTAGTGGAATGATCGGCAATGAGGTTGGTTCTTTCTTCAGGTCAGGGGTTGGACTAGATGACTTCTGAGATCTCCTTTAATACTAAAATTCTATAATTCTAATGATTCCATGTTACTTGTAGACAGAGGATCCTGTGTGGGCTCCTCATGTCATCTTTCATAGGATAATCATTACCCTTTGTCTCTTTTCAATAAGGCTGTCCCCTTTTCCTAGATACAAAAAAAGTCCCTTGGACAAGCCAGATCACAGAAAGGGAAACGAGACATAAAAGCTGGTCATTCACTGTCAGACTGTTTAGCCTGTAGACAATAAATGAGCTATGCTGGATACTTGGTAGTGGTTTCTAGTTCTCCTAACCTTATAATTACCTTTGAGAAAATGATTTAGATCACTTTAGGGGTTCCACAAGCAAAGAGAGTTTTGTGGTATGTGCATTGTGCTACCAGGGTATGTGTATGTCACAATGATAGATAATCAGAAAGGCAATATGTGGATTTGGTTATCATATATAAATCAGCTAAACTGAGGAGGGAATAAAAAGGTCAAAGGAACTATATCCATCAGACTCTATAACTGCATGCAAAAAGAATCAGGCATTTAATTACTAAAATGGACATTTGGTGCAATATGCTACTGAAGAGCACTCTTATTGGCCAATCAAAACCTTAGAGTCATGGACAGTAAACCATAGGGAGGGGAGATGCACATCTATTTAATCATAACTGATTAGCTGTCATGTAAAAAAAAAGGGAACCCCAAAATTTGAAAATTAGAGGGAATCTTTCCTGTAGTTGGTCTGAGAAGTTCAAATTATTTTCTATAGACCAGGAATTCGATCTTTCCCTTCAGCTGAAAACAAACATTGTGGGGAAGTGGACTGACTCAGAAACTAGACTCTGCTTCCAGTGTATTAAACACTCCCTTGAAAGAGTTTATGATCCTTCCAGAAGTTAACTTCTCTGAGACCTTCTCTTGGGAGCAGTATGTTTTCACTGTCTTGAACTATATTACACAGACAAGGTTTTCAAAGTTTCAGGCATCCTAGCCATTTCTCAAACGAGTGCATAGGAATCCTAGAATCTGGGGATGGGAAGGGAACTCAGACAGAAGTCACTTGGGTCCAATCTACATGTTAACAAAAATCCCCTCTACAGAATGTCCAAAGTGGTCATCTAGCTTGCAACTGAATATGCATGAAAGGCTTTGTCAAATTCTCCAAAATATAAATAAATTATATTAAGAATAGTTCTCTGATCTGCTCTACTCGTTACACCATGAAAGAATCGAAAAGTTTTCTCTGGTACGTCTTACTCTTTAGTTAAAACATACTTTTTTTTTTTTTGTGATCATCATTCCATTTACAAATGTTTACTGACCATCTCTTCAGGTAAGGAAGGGAATGGAATTTGCAAACTCATTGGCATAAGGTTTGCAAATTCCATTTCCTTCTGTAAAAAACAATGCCCCCCTCCCCCAACTCCCCAAATTTAGGACAATATTTGCTGGTCTCCAATAATGTATTTCTCTTCCACTAAAAAACAAAACACAACAAACTTTTAAAATAATCATCAAAATAATTCTGATAATAATCATAACTTCTAATTCTTTATTCTATGATGTAGTTCATTTGGACTTGGCAATTTAAATTTCTCAAAGCCCATTGCATATTCTTCTACTATCTCCCTACTTATTTTGGTTATTAGCTTCTTTTTAGTAATTTTTGTTGTGTCCTTTTTAGTCTAAAGATAATGATTTTGGGGAAAGAAAAGGATTTTTTGGACCTGTGATTTCATTGGCAAATCCATCCGGAAGAACAAAAGTTCAAACATCTCAAGGGAAATAATGAAAAAAGAATGGGAAGAAAGGAGGTCTAAGAGCGCTGCAAAGTGGTAGTTATCAAAAACTATTTGGTACCACTTTAAAAATAGAAAAGCTGATCAGTGGAACCAATTGGAATAGATGTCTTTCATTGTTATTCTCCATAAATTGTAGCTTCTGTCTATGGTAGCTACCCGGGGAAATTTTCCCCCTGTCCCTTCCTTTTCAGTTTAAATTGCATTTGATTAGCTTTGTAAGACCCCATGCAAATACATTCTCACAAACCCTTGGTAAAAGCACTCCATCCCTTTTCAGAAACCTCTTAATTCCTATGTTTTAAGCCATGGTTCATAAATTGAATCATAATTAAATTGCTAATTAATTTATGGAATTATGAAATGGGATCAGGTACTTGCTGGGAAAGACTGTGATGGCAGTGGGGAGTAATGCTTCAATCACATAAGGCACAGAGGATACAGGGAGAAATTGTACAGAAAATACAGAGACAAACAGCTCAGGAAGGGGAGTGCAGAGGTAGATAGCATAGAGACAAGGAAAGGGTCCTGGAGGAAAGCAGGCAGCATGAGGGAGAGAATGGGGAGGAGGCAAGTCACAGAGAGTCATCTATATAACCACGGATTGGAGTTGGGAGCACTTAGCAGCATAGACCCAGAGAAAGAATGAAGTGTTCTTGGGGCAGGACTTTGGAGTCTTATTTTTATAGGGTTGTAGTGCAGGACAGATTAACTTTTATCCTAACCACCTTGGAGTTAGCTCATTAACAAATCTGTATCATCTCAAAGTTATCAGCAATACTTTAAAGCAGGTTCATTAACATATTCACACAATATCAAGTTATCAGCAACATTTGGTGTTCTATTCATCTTACTGAGGATATTTAAAGTTTATTTGAGGTTTACATATCATTGGACCAAAAAGACCCGATTTAGCACATAGGCTCAGGATATGATTTTTAGTTAATATATGATAGTTTGTGAATTATGCTCCTTTGATCTTTGGGACAGTTGGTTAGTTATTTCTAGGTTCCTGTTTACAATCTTAGTTCTTGCTATTGTATTCTTCTTATGGTTACTGACTACTTATAAACTTAATTACTATCCTAACTAGAAGGGGGTGGGTAGTAACAGGGACCAAAACAAGATACAATTTTAACACATGTTAATATTTGTGATGATAAGGGATGTTTCCATTCCAGCAGTTCTCTACATTGAAGAAATTATGTATTCTTCATATAGTCTCATATTACATATTCCCAGACTCCTCCCTAAAATATTTGTGCCAGTCAGCTGTCTCATGTATTAGCGTGCCTATTGACCCACATTCTCATCAACAATAAATTTGGAAAGATATATATGAAGTAATGTGAAGTTAGTTCAAACAGAAAGCAGAAATTGGTAACAACTTAAAACTGCTTATAAAAAAGAAAAAGTCAAAAGTAGTAGATACATATTTTGGAAAGGAGGTACAGAACAAACATTTCTTTTTTGTAATTAGATTCTAATTTGTTGAATGCAAAGGTTTTTGGGTAAGACTTTATTATTTATTTTGTATGTATATTGGATTTTGTCTTTGCTGATAATTCTTGTTTTTAACAAATGTACAAAAGTGTAAAAACAAAACAAAATTTAATTTACAGCCAAGTGACATTTATACAACACCCATCATGATGTAGACATTTATTATTTGTTGAATGAGTGAATGGGAAATTGTATCATGGATCTTCATCCCAAATACTGAACACAAAACACCCTGAACTGGAAGTTTGGAGTTCAAATAGAGGCACAAAGCAAAACATATTCAAGCAGAAATCTTGGTCACTGTTGGATTTGCCAAAGCTGAGAGAACCATCTGGGCTAACAGCGGGAGGGTAGTGGTTGCTTTTGTCAAAGGAAGCCCTTATTTATGATCCTTGTTCTAAGAACCCAAATTCCACTTAGAACACAGCAGATTTGTCAATATGTATATTCCCTCTTCAGGCATTACACAAGTGTTTGGGAAGAGTTCAGTGTGTTCCCTGTCCATTTTATAATGACCAACTAAGCATATTTATTGCTTGTGAACATACTGCAATATGAAAACAAGAAGATTAACCCTTTCCTTTCTGTAAGGATGTAGCTATTCTATCTAATATTCTCCTGGAAAGACTCCTTAGGAGGATAACAGCTAATTGTGTTTTCACCATGCTTAAATATAGCTCATTTTTCAACTCCTGAAGCTCCTGTGGTGTCACATGACAGGGCCACATGTGACAACAGGGAAGGGTGGTGACTGTCTAACAGTTCCTGATCTCATAAGTGTGTAAATAACTCAGCGTGGGCTCAGGGATTTGGCAAATACTAACAGCTTGCAAAAGAAATAAACTCTCCCCAGTAGGGTGCCCTTCCCAAGCATTTAAGAAAATGAAGAAGGATCTGTGTATAGCTCTGTCCTGTCCTATAAAGGATGGCAAGCACATGCTTTTTGAGTGGAATAAGAAATAAAATGGAATACAATTCAACAAATATTAATTGAGATCCTATCAAAGAAAGGCTCTGTGCTGTGCTAAGGACTGTGGCAAGGCACAGAGATGCATGCATAAGGCATGGTCTCTTCCCTCCTAGAACTTAGAGATCTTACAAGGAAGATGAGGCATACCAATGCAAAATAGAAACAGGAATGTTGGATGTGACAGAAGTGCAAAGAGCTGTGAGAGTTCATGGGAGAGAGATTGTTGCATCTTAGAGAGTAAAGACTTCATGTAAATAGGTGACATTTTTACAGGACCTGTATGGACAATACTTGGATACTAAAATTGCATTAAGGTGCACAGGTTAATGTTACTAGAATGTACTTCCTCTCTTCATGAAAAGACAGCTGCAAGAGGTGTGCCCAGGGGAAAAAAAAATTATTGCCTTAGTTTGACACAGTTTCCATACCTTATTTACTCCTAATTACTCCTGATTTCTGAGATGATGGCATCCTAATCTTTCTTTCCATGTTGGCTGTTGTCTCTATCCTTTAGATTTACACTGCTACTTAGAGGCTTCCATGCACTCTCCCAGCTTTTCTCCATCAAACCCTCTCTCTGTATTCCCGTTATCAAAACAGCAACATTACTAGCAGCACTGTTTGAGGGTTCTAACAAGGACTCCCTCCCAATGTGCTTTCCCTCTTAACTCCTCACCTCTTGCTTCATAGTCAAGAATAAGACATGACAAAGCTACTGTGCTGTTGGGTGCAGAGCTACAAGGAACCAATTAAAAGTGCAGTAAGGATGAATCTGCTAATTAACAAGCATTTATTATTACAACTGCTGGTGATTTGTAATGTGATGCAATGGAAAGAGAACTGGATTTGGAATAAAAACAACATATGGGTTTAATTCATGGTTCTAGCACAGCCTATGTGACTGTGGGCACAGTACTTAAATATTCTGGGTCTCAGTTTCCTTATCTGTAATAAATGATGGGGTTGCACTTGATGACCTCTACGGTCCCTTCTAATTCTAAATCTATGATCCTTGTTTAGCACAGGCACCACTAGGCTCAGGTTACAGGGACTGTGAACTTCATCAATCCCTTTCCTTTATTTGCTCTAGTAGCTTGCCTTGGGTTCATTGTTCTGGATCAGAAGAGGGGTGGAGGACATTCAGAGAGAGCTACCTGATAAATATCTACCAGTGCATTCCCTAATTCCAAAGGAATTCTGCCAATCCCTGCGGTTAGCTTCAACCGACTGATTTCAAAAGTAGCCAGAGTTTGCTCATGATAGAATGGAGTAGAAGTCCCATATCCCCTGATAGCCGAACTATCCAATTGCCTGAGTCTAATTGGTTGCCTGGGATTTACAGCTGGGCACATATATAGTTTCACTTGTAGCATGGCATAATGGATATAATGCTGAATTTGGAGTCAGGAAGGCCTTGGTTGAAATTCATTCTCAAACACTTTAGATTTGTGACTTTCAGCAAATAACCACCTCTCTGAGCCTCAGTTCCTCATTTGTAGAATTTCATCTATCGAACTCAGAGGATTATTGTGAGGATCCAATGAGGTGTTTTATAGATAGATAGTATTTGAAGGTTTGCAAAGTGATATACATGTATATATAATATTCTGTATATGACATTACGTATTTATTATTGTGAAGATCACATGAGGAGTTTGATAGCTAGCTAGCTGGATAACACTTTAAGGTTTGCTAAGTGATGTTTTACAAATCTTAAAGTGATATTTATCTATCGAACATATCATTTGAGCATCACAATAATATATATATATATATAAATATATAGTTATTCTTTCCACATTGCAACTTTTCCCATCAAAGTTTCCATATTTCACAGATTGGCATAAAAGATTAAATGGGAATTTTGGGGGAGTTTTGTGGAATCCACAGATGACACACAAAGGTCAGCAGACAACACAGAGCCGATGACCAAATACTTAACCAAAATTTTACAATAAGGTACTGTAAACACTGTGTAAAAGAAAAAGAAAAAAAATCAATCTTCTTTTCTGGTAAGAAGGAAGGACCAAAAAATTTTGTGTGGATTTTCCACATCTGTATCCCTAACCCCTGACATTAATATAAAAACCTCTTTGGTCATCAGTGATGACAATAACATCGACCATTGCATGTATACAAACCCACACACACATTTACACACACATATATGTCATTTTGCAAACCTTACAGTACTATCTATCTCTTTGTAAACCTTAAAGTGCTTTCTAAATGTCACCTATAATTATTATTCCCAGAGTCAGACTAAATGGGAACTTGGGATGACAGTGAGACAGGGGTGCATGTATTTTCTTGTTTCCTTCTTGTATTAGTGAGCGTATCCACAAGACTTTGTGTATTATTCATTGAACCCTGCAATTATGTTAACTTAGTCTGGATCTGCTCTTTGAAGACAGAATGATCTCATTCCTCTATTTACACTCCCCCCCCCCCCAGTGTTAATGGATGCTTTTTGATTAATTTATCTCATGTTATATTCTGAACCTAACACTCCTATGAAGTAAGGAACCAAGATTTGAACCCAGGACTATTGCTAAGTTCAGAGATCATTACTCTGCATTTCACTACTTTCTGTTGGTGTAGCAATAAGAAGACATGAAAGATATTACCTGGTTTGAATAATATTTAGGTTTCTATAAATACTGGGTGTTTTTTTGTTGTTGTTAGTTTAAATGTCTGGCTGATGCTATATACAATGGGCGGGGGAGAGTACTGTGTGGGAACCATATATTTCAATAGGTACATTATTTAGTAGCATTCAAGTGATTGAGCAGTAATATACTCACATTTTTCTAAGCAACGCCTTCTCCCATTGCTACATATTATAACAGGGCAAACTGCAGTATTTATTTTTCAATGGTTGGTATTAGTTATTTTGAGTCAAGATGCTTTGAATTTGTGGATCTATATTGAGCTTTCTATTTAGGCACTATTCTAAAGACTAAAATAACTTGAGAATGTCACCATCATTTTTTTTACTTAATAATTTATAAAGGGCACTACTGTGAAACATTTAAATCAACATGACTCTAGATACATGCCCTAAAAATGGCAGAGAATTTTAGTTCTCATGGAGTGAGTGGTGATATTATTGGATGTTTCCTTATTGCCGGTAGATTTTGATATAAATGACTTCAGTTGTTAACCTCTGTCCCCACTCCTATTGTACTGCTGGCCATCCAGCATTGGGAGATGGGCAAATCCCCAGGGAGGGAGACACTTGCATGCATTTTAGCAAAATAGAGCTAACTCCCCAGAGGAATTCTTCCTAAATAAGATGCTCTATTATGTTAGGATGAGTTTTTAACAAGGGATCAAGGTGGGGGTTCCTAGTGTTATTTGAAAGGTAACTGATGATTAATTGATATAATGTGAGTGTATATAATGAGAATGACAAGTTCAGGGATCTCTCCTCAGTAATTGCATATCTGTAAAGGGCAACAGAGTCATCTCCTAGTATTCTTTCTATCTTGGGGTAGTGATTTCTGCCATCCAGTCCTGATTACCTATGGACTCACTTCCTATCAGACCAGGGTCCTCTGCTCTGTTGTCTTTGGTGATTGATTTACTGGGCCCACAAGAACTCATAGAGGTTCATGAGGTAGATAGAATGCTGGGCTTAGATTTTGGACAATCTGAGTTTGAACTTGGTACCAAACATTTAATAGTTGTGTGACTCTTCCCTTCCCTTCCCTTCCCTTCCCTTCCCTTCCCTTCCCTTCCCTTCCCTTCCCTTCCCTCCAAAGCGTAGGTGACCAATGAGATTTTATCATAAGATATCAATATAGTTTTCTCTTTTTCGGTTGATTAGTTCCAGGAAGTATGGCTGCATTTGTTCTCTAACAAAATGTGATGATGTTAATATAAGAACCCCTTTGGTTGTCAGTGGTAACAACAACCACCATTGCAGGCATTTTTAGTATATAATCTATATATACACCCTCTTATCATATGCCTTCAAGAAGAATTATGGCCAACAAGCAACATTGGCCTTCTTGCTCTTCTTGTTCCAACTTCCAATTCTATTCCTTTGCACTGGCTATCTCTCATGCCTGGAATGCTCCCCTTCCTTACTTTGCTTCTTGGCTTCCCTGGATTTCTTTAAGACTCAGTCTGAATCTTACCTTCTGTAAAAGGCCCTTCCCTTTCCAACCCCATGCCTTCCTTCTGAGGTTGCCTCTCATTTATATTGTCTGTATTTTGCATGTACTTAATCATTTGCACGTTGTCTCCCCATTAGATTGCAAGCACCTTGAGGACAGGGACTATTTTTGCCTTTCTTTGTAACTCAGTGATTAGCATAGTGTAGTCACTTAATAAATATTTAACCATCGACAGACATCAATATTTCAATGCTTTAATGGTTCCATGATTCCACTGGGATGGGTACCCTGTATAATGGCATAGATCCCGAAATATCCATACCTTCTTATCCTGTACCATTACTGTCCATATCTTTTCAGAAATGTTCCATCTGTATCAACCTAACATCTTGGAGGCCCTTCCTCTAGTAGACCTTTTAGCATTCCATGGATACCAGTGCAGCACAAGGACTGTCTATATGTTATCCATTGCTCTTAGTACATCTCTTTCTGAACAAAAACTTCCTGGATGAGTTCTCTGCCATTTCTTGCATGGCATGTAGCAGCCTTTTGGTCCCACCATTTGTTTCTTTATTGTTCTTTCAGTCTACTCAACATGTTAATCCTTTCAAGTATGATATTCTGTGATTGGCAGGTATTTAAAAGTGCTAAAAAAAAAAGATGAGTGTGTTCACTCTCTCTGCTCTTTCTTATTTGTTAAATTGGTGGGATGGAGGATTCTTACCATTTTACCCACCTCTTTTAGGTGGAAATTTTGAGGAATTATGAGATTTGAAAAATGCTTTGAGGAAAATATTCCCATGGTAAAAAGAGTCATTTTCCCTTGATTTTTGCTCTAGGAACCTATAAGGTCCTACAAAATTTTGCCAGAGTGTGAGAAAAAAATTGTTGAATATTAGCCTTGATTACATACATTATTTCAAAGTCATAATATACTTGAATAACAGTGAAAAGGTCAAGATTTCCAGAGGAGATCACATTTTTAGAGTAGAGCATTATCGCCAGATTGGGTTAGAAGAAATCTTAATATACCATGCATTTTATCGTCATTCTACAGGCTGAGGTTTTGTCTAACCTATTCCAAGTTTTCCAGGTATATATTAATTCCACTGTAAAAGTGGTCTGTGAACAAAGCCTTCTACTATAACCCTTTGCTATGGTGAATAGCATCTCATGCTCAGGAAAGTTCTTCCAGATATTTAATTTCCTTATTTTGCTTCTATGAATTTCCTTTGCCCCATGCCTTGCCCTTAGTGGAAGTGGAGACACTTATATTTTAAGGTGGCAAAGTAACTCTTCTAGGGGCAGCTAGGTGATGTAGTGAATAGAGCACTGACCCTGGAGTCAGGAGGACCTGAGTTCAAATCCAACCTCAGACTTACCTCAGACAACCAACCTCAGACAACTAACAACACACTTACTAGCTGTGTGACCTTGGGCAAGTCACTTAACCCCAATTTCCCTGCCTACCCCCCTCCAAAAAAACAAAAAACAAAGTGACTCTTCTAGTTCCTTATATTTTTGATCCTAATAAATGTCCTCTCTAGATACTGTAAATGCTTCTTTCCTTATGGAACCAAAACTCCTCACCAAGGTAGCATGGCACAGGGGACTTGTACCTGGAGTGAGGGACTTTGTTCAAATGCCACTTTAGTCACTTTCATACTTGGCTGTCTTCATGAACCACTCCATCTCTGTGAGTTTGTTTCCTCATCTGTATAATGGTTATATTAATACTATCTGGGAAGCTAGGTGGCACAGTGGATAGAGTCTGGGGTCTGGAGTCAGAAAGGCTTGAGTTCAAATCCGACTTCAGATACTTAATAGCTATGTGACGCTGGGCAAATCATGTTAGCCCTGTTTACCTCAGTTTCCTCATCAGTAAAATCAGACGGAGAATGAAATGACAAGTTGTTCCAGTATGTTTGCCAAGAAAATCCCAAATGGGGTCACAAAGAGCAGGACATGACTGAATGATGAAACAATGCTATCTGCTTACTTCAGAGGGTTGGAATGAAGATCAAATGTTACATCAGATGTAACATACTTTGAAAACTTTAAAGAACTATGTAAATGTGATCTATTATTATTAGCTCAGAAGTAAGGAGTATCCTCTAATTAGGGTCTAGCTGATCCACGCTGGAAGTAATGGGAGAATTCTTTTGCAATTAAAATTCATCCAGTCTGTGATTAATGGGAACAATACGAGTCAAGGCAAACATTTCTTTTTCTTCCTGGCTGCTAGAATATCACTATACAATGATGACAACATAACTTGACAGGGCTGACATCTCTTATAATAATATGAAAACTTCCTAGGACCAGCAGTTGCTGGATAAGACTTTTGGGCAGTAACCACTGCAGCCTGTGAAGGGCACATGTGTGCATACTCATGCATGTGGGTGGGTGTGCACACGTGTTATGTGTGCATGTGTACGAAAAGCTGTCATCTCTACTGCTCAGCCACACAAAGGTAATTGCCTCCCTGGTTATGTTCAGCAGAAACTTCCTGTTAATGTTTTTACCAGTTTGCTAATGTATCATCTTATGGGTTGACTTGATTAAAACTGAAACACAAAGGGGAGTCTGTGTCCCTACCAGAGACAGTAGTGGGTGCCAATGTGTGTGGGGACCTGGTGTTTCAATCAGCCATGCTGGTCCAGCAACTGAGGAAGAACTTTGGAATCTCAGCATTGTGGACCAATGAAGTAAGACATGATCAGTCATATGTACAGAATCTCCATAACACAGTTTGTACAAACACCTTGGTTTCTTGTGACAGTCTTTCCATTAGTGTTACATACATGTCCAGTTCTTCTCTTTCCAGTTTTCTGTATTGTTCAAGCTTCAATAGGATTGGACTGGATTTTATACTCAATTTACTTTATCCCTTTGATACTTTATAAAAAAAACTTTTGTTTTTGTTAATTATTTGAAATAAACTTTTGGTATCCCTTGAAAAAGTGGTTACATATGTATTTAAATTTGCATTATTTAAAGTTGTTTTTATGTAAGATATGGTCATTGGTTCCAGCCCAATGAAAGTATGCAAGTGAAAATTCAAATAATGCGATCACTTCAGGGGATTCCTTATTTGTACTAATCATATTTCACATATTGTTGCATGATTTATATACCATGGCTCATTGGCCTTTTGAATACAGTGCTGTATGGCAGATCCATTGTCATTTGTTTTAATGTTGTCATGACAATGGTTAAATTGGCATTTTTCATATGTAAATCAGAATGGTCTCCTTCTGGATCTGACCAATTTCTGTTTTGTTGATCATAAGAGCACAGGATGACAGACATGTCCTTTCAGGTTGGTTTCCCAGATGGATAGACTATCACTTGTTAATAGGATTCGATTAAATTCAACAAACATTTATTGAGTGCCCTCTGTGCAAAGCATCGCTCTTGGCACTGAAGACACAGATAGAGATACGATTATAGGCTCCATTCGCATGGAGCATATAATTTTATGTGGGGAAGGACAAGTATACAAATAGCTATACCAAGGGAGTCAGAGGTGGAGTAGTGAACAGAGAGCTGACCTTGGAGACAAGAAGATCTGAGGGCAATTTATCCTTTCCCAGCTCTGCTTCTGACTGCACTGGGAAAGACCTTAATTTAGAAAGGCCAAGGTCATCCACTGCATTCCCAGCCATTGCTGGTCATCTTGACTTTTGTCTTGTCACTGGACTCTGATGACTTTGGAGAAGAGAGTGAGGCTGATGACTTTGTTCAACTCTGCCTCACTTAAATCCAATCCATGCATAAGCCAAGACATCACCCTTGTGGTGTCAGTGGTCTTCTTCAAGAATGAAGGGTAAAAAACAATAACTGAGCCACCATGCCCCAGAAGCCTTCTCACCTGGGAAGATCCCTCCACCCTTCTCCCATGGCTGAGTTCTTCCTAGAATCTTTTTTATTTGAGAAAGGCCCTAGGATGTTCATTCTTCATTTTTCTCTCAGTTGTGGTTATGAATCTCTGGACTTTGATATCATTCCACACATTGATACTTTCCTCCATTTTTATGCTTCACTTTAGTTCCCTTTAATGTGTTGTCTTCTTTAATTAGAATGTAAGCTCCATGAGGTCAGGGATTGCCTTTTCTTTTGTTTGTATTTGTATCCCCACTGCTTTGCTCAATGCCTGGAACATAGAAAGTGCTTGTTGATTTGTTGATTTAAACTATTAGTGCTCTAGACGAATCTCTAAGATTATAAATTACAAAAAAAGAGATGTCAGCCTGCATTGGATGAAGGAGTTTACTAAACTGGAATTCACAACATCAATTAAATCACAGGTTCAATACCACCTTCTAGCAATTAGAACTATTTCATACCTTCAGGAAGTATGAATTCCCCTAATTTGAAGTTTTCAAGCCAAAGCTGGATAATCATTTCTTACCTATGTTGTGTAGGTATTCCTTTTGGGGCAGCTAGGTTGCACAGTGGTTAGAGCATTGGACTTGGAATCACGAAGACTCATCCTCATGAGTTCAGATCCCATCACAGGCATGAACTAGCTGTGTGACCCTGGGCAAGTCATTTGACCTTGTTTGACTCAGTTCCTCATCTGTAAAATGAGCTGAAGAAGGAAACGGCAAATCACCCCAGTAACTTTGCCAAGAAAACCCCAAATGGGGTCATGGAGAGTTGGACATAACTGAAATGACTCAACAGCAATCAAGATTCTTTTATTAGTATATCTTAGATGAGATTTCCACCAAGGTCCCTTCTAATTCTGTAATTTTGTGATACTAAAATTAGGATTTTCTGATAAAAATATGCTCTTGATTTTGCATACTCAAACAGGGAGAAGTGACATTTTAGATCTAAAAGAACATAGATAAAACTTTCAACACATTCTCTTTCTCCTTCAACCCCTTCAGATTTCCATATTACTGTTGAGGTTACCACCAGCCTTCATGTTGGCCCACCAGACTTCAGAATTATTCTTGATTCATCACTCTCACCCCACATATCCAATTCATTGCCCAATCTTGCCATTTCTGCCCTCACAACATCTCTCATATATCCCCTTCTTTCCAGTCACACAGTCATCACCCATGTATAGTCCCTCATCACCTCTCTCCTGAACTACTGCAATAACCTTCTAATTGACTTTCCTCGCTTCAATCCATTCTCAACATAGCTGCCCATATGATATTTCTAAAGTATGGGCCAGACCGTGTTACTACCTCCCTTTTTCTCTGAGTGAGCCTTAGTGGCTGCCTATTCCTCCAAGACCAATTGTCAACCTTCTACTTGGCTTTTAAAACTCTTTATATCCTGGTCCCTTCCTACTTTTTCAGTCTTCTTACACCTTAACCCTTTCCACACATTATAATCCTGCTACACTGACAATTTCTTGAATAAGACACTTCATTGTCCCCCATTCCTGGAATGCTCTGCTCCCCTACATCTGTTTCTTAGTTTCTCTGGTTCCCATCAGTACTCAGCTTAAATATTACCTTCTTCAAAAGACCTTTCCCAGTATCTCTAACTGCTAGTGTCTTCCCCTTTCAGATTACCTTCCATCTATTCTGTATATATATATATATATATATATGTATATATATGTATATATATATTTGAGTATACCTGCTTATTTATTTATTATTTCCCCATTAGAATGTATACTCCTGCAGAATCAGGGCTTAGCACTGTGCTGGCACATTATAAGAGCTTAATAAATGCTTGTTGCCTAACTGCTCATTTATGTTGCATTCTAGGTAGAGTAAGATTTCCCTATTCTGGTTGGGTTGACCTTCGTTGAACAATCTAATGGTGTGTTTATTAAACAAATAAATTTAAGGAGTTGATAGTTCTCATTAGTGGGTGTTAATATATTAAGAGGGCCAATAAATTAAGTTGTCTTTACTCTGTTATTCCCCAGCCTTATTATTGTTTTAAAAAAAGCACTTTTAATATGCCCTAATGAAGACTAACATCCTTTAGTGTCTGTTTGCTCAGTAAACAGACTATCAGATTGTGAGTAGAAGGTCAGACTTCCAAAACCAGGACATTAGTCAGTTGCCAGAAATGCTGTTGATATATACTATACATTGCTTCATTATTTTCATTGATCTTTGTAGGAGCAACTTAGGCCTGCCAGGTATACTTTTTTTTGTTCAGGAAGAGAGGCAGTGAAACTCAAAAGATCTGGTTCTCAAAAGGCATTACTCATTTCTCTTCTTGTTGTAGTAGTTTGCTATATGAACTGAGACATGAAAAGGGTGCCCCTCTTCTCTGCTTGCCATCCAGAAAGTGGGAGAGATAAAAGAGCCCATGTCTATTTTATAGAGTTTTTCTGCATTGTGTAGGGTTTCTGTTAGAGTAAGGTAGTATGTCAACAGCTATTGAAATAGAAGTATTATGTAATGAGTACACCATATAATTAAAGAACGACTAGCATTGGAAAGGGTTGTTAGAGATCACTAAGCCCAACCTTCTCAGGAAACTGAGGCCCAGACTTGGACCCAGGTTCATAGGATGACTTAATCACCATAGATTTATAGATGTTGGAGTTTATCTAGCTCCTTCACATTACAGATGAGGAAACTGAGCCCCAGAGGCAGTTATGTGACTGGGATCTCATGGGTAGTAAATGGTAAAGCCAGACTTTAAACCAAGATTCTTTGACTCCAGAAACAACACTTTTCTCACTCTTTCATCCTACTTCAGCAGTATTGTATTAATGTTCCTGCTTTATTCCAATCTCTCCAAACAACTGTCATTTTCCTTTTTTTTTATCTATGCCAATTTAATGGGTATGAAGTGGAACCTCAGAGTTGTTTTAATATGCATTTCTATAATTATTAGTGATTTGGATAATTTTTAATATGACTATTGATAGCTTTGATTTCTTCTTTTGAAATCTACTGATTCGTATCCTTTGACTGTTGAGGAATGACTCTAGCATCATTATATTCCAAACTGTAAGGGACCCTTAGAGGTCATGTGATCCAACCCTCTTATTTTGCAGATGATAAAGCTGAGGTTCAGAGAGTTTAAATGACTTGTTCAAGGTCACATAGGTAACAATAATGATAATTGACATTTATATAGCTTTACAACAATCCTATGAGGTAGATATTACAGGTATTATTATTTCCATTTTACAAGTGAGGAAATTAAGTGTCTTGTCCCTGGTTACATAGCTGATAAGTATTGGAATCTAACCGCAGGTCTTCTTGACTCCAAGATCAATACCCTATCCAATCAATCAATCAATCAGCATTTATTAAGTACCTACTATGTGCCTTACTTTTTTCTTTAACATCCAGGGCAAATGGCCCTACAGGTTCCTTTTCCCTTATTATTTCTGGTAGTTTAATTATGCTAATGATTAATGCAAGTCCCCGGTTAGGGAAGAAATCTTTTCCTTCCTTAAACATCTGGTCGAAACTTGTCTCTCTGACCTTCTGTAATGTCCTGGCTAGTCACATAGTTTCCTTTATCCACACTTTTTATAAGAGACATTCACTTAGAAAGCAGTAACATTAGATTTTCTTTATCTGGAGATAAAATCTGCAATAAAAGTACAAAGAGAAAGTAAATGAAACTTAAAAGTAGTCTTTTAAGGAAACTCCACAAAGTAAGTAATACTAGTTTACCAAGGAGCACCAATGCAGGGGGAAGAGGGGAAATGGGGAGTGGATAAATTCACCAGTTCCCAAGAGTGAGGTAGGCACAGTCTGGCTGATGGCAAGTACTGTCCAAAATTACCACTTCATCAGTGGATCAGCAATAAGACTCCAACTACTCATTATGGTCTGTCTGACCCCGTAGCTTTTTCCTCTTGTGGTTGGCTGCCACCACTCAAATATATCCACAATCTAAGCCTCTTCTCTACAAACACTTCCATATTTCTGACTTTGACCCAGGCAGAACTCTTGAGCCTTCACCACCTTTTTTAAAACTACATTTCCTAGTAGCCTCTTCAGTCAATATAGGGCTAGACATAAATAGAAAATCTGGGATAGAAACCAAGACTCCCTGATCCTGAATACAGGGCTCTTTCTACTATGACATACTAGTTGTTATCATTGTTGATATAAAATATTATTATTAACTTTTATTGAATTCTCATGTTTAAGCTACTAAATGAAAATAAATATTTAAAAATGCTGAAGTGCTAAAAAAAGAATAGAAAACAAAATTGGATTAGTTTAAGAATTTGCTACATTTATGAAATATCTGAATACCCACAGAGTAATAAACTATGTTTGTTGAATTAACCAATATATAATATTTCAATACATCTAGGAAAATGCAACCTGAAAATATGTTTGTTCTTCTTTCTTATCTGTCCAAAGCCCTAGGATTTGGGTTTGAATCCTGGCTCTGGCTCTGCCACTGTAATAGTAATGGAATTTAAAGATCCCCCATATTGGCTTGGTTTTTGGATTGATTGTGTTAAAACCCAGAGCTTGTGAACTCCACTTGTGGGATGGACTTGTTGACATGAAGAGAGAGTGCTGAACTGGGAGGAGCTGGTGATGTAAATTTAGAGAGACACGAGAAAAGAGAGAGGCAGAACTTTTTGGAAGCAGCATCTTGGAGGCAGAGAGAGACTGAGAGGATTGCTGAGGGCCAGTTTGAATTGCCCAGGACTTTTGAGAGCTGCCACCCAGAGCTGCCAAGGACTGAGGAGACATGGCTGTTATGCTGGTACTTTGTCTGTCTTTTTTGATGTTGTTTTGCCAGATTTGTCCATTGGTGAAAGACAGTCCTGTTGTTGCAGAGGTTCTGGAACCTTGCTGTTGGTTCCAAAGCCCTGAAGAAGGATTTTCTTGTTGTATGTTTACAGAAATCCTGGAAGAGGTTTTGCTAATGTTTTCAGGGGTCCTAGGACTGTTCTGCAGACAGAGAATGAATTAATGAAGACACTGGCAATGTATCTTGTGGCCTTGCTAAGCTTTGTCTCTCCAGGAACAAAGATTGCTGAGAACTTGCCTCTTGTCAAGATGAAGAAAAGACCTCGATTTGGGTATTAAGTGCTGTGCTTAAGCTTGTTGTAACTGTGGGGTATATTCAATTGTGATCCAAGGGTGGGGAACTTTTGACTTTTTTGTGCTCTGTGATTGAACAAATGAATGTACTTTACTTATGATTGGAAACTAACCTCCATTTGAGAAGAGGGGCTTTGTGATGGACTAAATGAAGGTACAGCATAGGGGTGGAGTAGTATTTAGAAGAGGGTCTTTGGGATTGACTAAATGAATTATAATGACCAGGGGTGGAGTAGTACTTGGAGATTATTGAATTATACTTGGTGAATGTTGTATTTTGAATGATGCTATATTTTGATTTTCTCTGTTCTTGATTTTTCACTGAATAAAATGGAGAGCACCTATGCTGGTATTCTGAACCTTGGGAAGTTGCCTTTACTTGGGCATTACAGCCACTTATTATGGCAAGTCACTTAATCTCTCTGGGTCTCAATTTCCTTCGCTGTAAAACCGTCAAGTTGGTCTTCTAGATCCCGGTACAGTCCTAATTGAAATCTATGGTCTTATTGCCCTTACTATTACTTGTACTAGCAACATTGTGTAGAGCAAAGACACCAGAATAGTTATCTGTAGTCCTTGGGCAAATCAGATTAGGAACTCTTAGGTAGTTTTGTAGGTAGTGTGCTGGATTTAGAGTCAGGGAGACCTGTGTTCAAATTCTGCCTCAGGCATTTCTAGCTATGAGAGCCTAAGCAAGTCACTTAATCCCTTTTAGTCCCAGTTTCCTCATCTGTAAAATAAGGGGGTTAGACTTGATGGCTTGTAAGGCCTTCTCCAGCTCTTATGATGCTATATTTTCAGCTCCCTGAGTTTCATTTTCCTCCTCTCTAAAATGGGACAATGACACTTACATTGACCCTACATGCTTCACAGGTAGCGAGAAAACAACAGAAAAATGTGTGTGGAAGGGCTTTGGTGATTTTCGAGTGCTCTACAGATATGTTATTATTATACATCATAATACCAACAACAGTAATATGGTCTGCGAGCTCATAAACATTTCTAATTTACTGATTTTCCCCTGGGGATCTTTGAGAGGTCAAAGTCTTTGTAATTTTCCCAGTATGACTTTGCTCGGTTGAGAAGAAAGGGAAATCTGTTTGTGCAGAACAAGCGACCAGGAGAACCAATGCTTTGATAAATGGTGGCAAGATGAGAGCATTTCCCCCCCACCATCCTAAAGAGATGTCTATATTTTGAATGTTTCTGTTTTTCATAATAATATAAAAAGCCCCACTAAGAATAGGAAGTTAGTGTAGGAATGAAACTCCCTCTCTGGCGAACAAGGCTATGTTTTCCTATGCAAATGTTGCAAAGCCCAGAAATTAGCAATGACTGCTAAATTAACACACTTGAAGAGCTTGGCTGGTTCTAATAGGCAGTCAAATGGTCTTGTTACATTGTAATGGTGCCAAGCTAATTGAAGTGATTACTGTTGCTCCTGAGCAGCCTTGCTGAAGTACAAGTCTTTTAAATTATCCATAGACGTTAAATGTCAGACACTATTGTGTAATTATACTTTGTAAACGCTGAATGTCATAAGGCATCACAGGTAATTGAGGTTTACAGAGAAGAGCTTTTTCTAAACCTAATTGGGCATCAACTCTTTGTCACTTTTTCTAAATCTAATCGGGCATCAACTTTTTGTGCCAAAGGACACTCCAGTGCCTCATAGTCCCTCTTTTTCTCTCACCTTCTCCCTGGTAGGCTTACCCATTGGGCACTATATATCATGATGACTCTGACCAGTTTGAGCTCAGGACAATTCTCTCATCGTCTCTCTGCTGCCTTGTCTGTCTGTCTCTGTCTGCACTGTCTCTGTCTTTTTATCCCTCATTTTCCTCAATCCTCATTGGTACTTGAAGTTGAAGGTTAGATATCCATCAGAAAGGCAGAAGGAGTAGTAATAATCATAATTGAAAACATTTATGTAGCACTTCAAGGTTTGCAAAGTGTTTCATATATTTATTCATTTGAACCTTACAATAGCCCTATAAGCTAGGTGCTATTATTGTTTCCACTTTGCAGATGAAACCGAGGCAGAGAGAAATTGATAGTTAAAATCTGAGATAGGACTTGAACTCAGGTCATCTGATCTCCAAATTCTGTGCTCTATCAGTTGTGCTACCCAGCTGTTACTTGGTTTCCTGCACAGAGCAATAGACTTGGAGTCAAAAGACCTATGTTCTGACACTCATCTTGACCAAGTCACTGAACCTTTCTGGCCTTCATTTCCTCATCTGAATGGAGGTAATAAAGTCTTTAGGGTGGTTGTGAAGTTTAAATGAGATAATATGAAGAGCTTTGTCAACCTTGCAGTGATATGTGCTCATCAGCTATTACTAAGAGGTAAATCCATTTTGGAACATCAGAGTGACAATCTATTGGCCACAATGGGGTAATGAAACTGCAGGATGACCCCAGAATAAGCTGCTTACAATTATGCTGATGCAGAGATGTTTTTCATCCAGGTACCCATTTGATTAAAAAAAATAATGTTGGTGGTCATAGGAAGGGAGGTGCTAATGACCCTAGTCATTGGTGTCATAATTAAAACAGGACCATTAAGCAGCCATTTAACTTTTTTCCCCTTGTGCTTTCTTTTCTTGACTAATATGGAGTCCCCTTAGTTTAAAAGCATTCTACAAACATCCATTTGCTTTTGTTTCTATGGTGGAAGAGAAATTGATAGTACACAAATAGTAAGTTCCTTAGAGGTGTTCTGGCAGTCTTTCTTCTGCCTGGGCAGCCTACCTCACTGTGTAATGGGAACCAAAGAGTCAAAATTAGAATTTTTGGATATTGACATCAAGATTTGTAATTGATTGTGGATTTTTCTCTACCTTGACTTCCCAGGAATACATTCTAAATTTTGCTTCCTGTGGCTAACAAGAAACACACAAAAAGGTTTTGTTATTACATAATTCCTAGAGCTCGTGTTCTATTGGTCACCAAGTTTCATTAACTAAAACTGCTATTATCTCAATATGATTTCGTGACAGTTTCCCCATTGTACACTTTTAGTGGGTGGTAATTTATGAAAGTCTTAGCTTATTTGTAAAGCTATCTTTATCTGTGCTTTTTTAAAGAAAGCATTCATTATTCTTTATGATAAATTGAGTCTGAATAATTTTTTTTTTGTCATAGTGTGAAGAGCCAGATGTCAGTGCATAGAAAAGGGTATGTGTGAATTTTCAATAATGGGAAAAAAGATAACAAGCCAAGTAAGTTTTTTCCTGTCTGTTCAGAGATCATTATTTGGTGGGTATCATTGCTACGAAGCTGTTGGCATGTGGGTTCTTTGGATGGGCAGTCTAGCTTTAAATTAAATGCTTAAAAGCTGCTGTTTTTTTCCTGTTTCCTGATTACCCTTCTGTTTGTGCAGTGATGGTGTGAAGGTACACTGACTGAATGAGTGCTTTTTACTTACTAGTTATTATAAAGGCAGCTTTAGAGGATACTATGCAAGATGGTAGAAAAAGGGCTGACTCGAGTCTGAAGATGTGGACTCATAAGTCTGTCATTTATGACCTATGTGACCTTGGGCATGTCATGTGACCACATGAGCTGAAGGCAGCTCAAATTAACTTATGTTAAATTTTCAATGCGAACATTTGTACATAGGAAAATGGCAAATGCTACTAATTTGGACTTGTTTTATTGTTTTATTGATCCAGAGGTTCCCAAATTTATTTGGCCTATTTCCCCCTTTAAAAAAAACTACTCAGTGCCCCCCTGGAAATCTACTTTCTTTAACCCTTTACTGTTTTTTTTTTTGGTGGAAATTTGTGTCATTTTGAACTACTATCCTTCCCTCTACCCAGCATCCTCCAGAGCACAGTATTACCCACTTTGGGAACCTATCTAGACTTAGGAAAGTGAATGGAGAAAATGTTAATAATGTAAATTAAACTTAAATTTTGGGCAGCCAGGTGGTATAGTGCATAGAATGCCAGGTCTAGAGTCAGAAACACCTGGGTTCAAATCTGACAGACATTTACCAGCAGTATGACCCTGAGCAAGTCACTTAATTCTGTTTGGCTTAGTTTCCTCATCTGTAAAATGAACTAGAGAAGGAAATGGCAAACCACATCAGTATCTTTGCCAAGAAAACCCCCAAAGGGGCCATGAAGAGTTGGACATGGCTGAAACAACTGAACAAAAAACTTAAATATATGTTGTCCATACCTTTCCCCTCCTGGGGAACCAGTTAAATGTTTACCAGCACACCATTGCACAAAATCCTATGAGCCTCAGTTTCTTACCAGCAGAATGTGTAGGCTTCTTGAGATGACCAATATTTTATTTTTATCTTTGTATTCCCAATGCCTTGCAAAACTCTAGGTGTAATTGTAATTTCTTTAGTATGTGGGAGCAAATTTTTATTAACACAATCATCATCTTTTTGCAGCTTATAGTCTTAGAGAGTTACATGAATCTTTGAGGTATTAAAGTGACTTGCTCATGGTTATCCAGCTGGTTTGTATCAAGGACAGGACTTAAAGTCAAGTCTTCCTGGCATTAGCTTTTTATACAGTATTCCAGTTGTGTCCAAACTTTTTTGATTAAGTATTCTATTAGTGAAAAAAGTCAAATAGAGAGTGTAGCGGCAAGCATCCCAAGCGTCCTCAGGGTTGCTGCCAACACAGGTTCTTAGATCTGCTTTGTTAAAGGAAAGCAACTCAAAATGGGTTAACAAGCTTACTTTAATCAGTCAGATATGTATTGTTTACCTAGTTCAGGGGAAAGAGGTCAGCACCCTGAACTTCAGATATACAGACAGAAACAGATCAAGTAGACAGATTTCCAAACTGTCCAACCATTACATCCATACCAAACAACATCTGGATTTCAAAGCCGGGGGGCTCTGGATGATGGCTAGCCCAGAGTTTCATCAAATCACAGAACACTTCTCAAAGTGAGCCCCCAAAAGCCTCCCACCCCAGGCTCCAGGTGCACTTTAGCCTAGGGGCAGGGAAGACCTTTAAAATTTACATTCCCATTACAGAGAGTAATAATAGTAGATGAACAAAAGAGAGTTTCATTAAGAGCCATGTCTTTCTGTGTATAGATATTTACCAAATAAAATATAAAATCAACAAGCAAATGTGCTTTGTTTCTGATTTCAGCTCAGCAGAAAGATTTTTAAAATAGAAATCCATTCTCTTTCTTTATATAGTTCTGCTTAATGGCTAGTATCATCACCAAATTTCTTGTTTACTTTTTGGACATTTAAATTCTGTTTTTGTATGAACATGATAAATAGCAAAAAGGGTAATTTGACTAAACCATAGATCGTAGGAGGTGATTAATGCATAATGATACTGGAAAAGTATATTGGGACTAAGAAGTAAAGGACTTAAATGTCAATTAGAGAAGCTAGCAGTAGTAGAGAGCCATTGGAGTTTATTGGATAGGGGAATGACATAGCCATCCTGAACTTTAGGAAAACCATTTTGTCAGAAGTGTGAAGGTGGGGTTTGGAGTAAAGAGAGACTTGAGTCAGGGAGACCAAAGAGGAGGGCATAGCACCAATCTAGGTGGGAAGTGATAACAATCAGAACTAAAGTGGTGGCCACATGAGTTGAGAGAAGGGAATGGATTAGAGAGATGTTGTGTAGATAGAAATGACAAGATTTGGAAATTGCTTATAAATGTAGGGTGAGTGAAAGTGAAGAGCTGAGGATGACACCAAGGTGATGAATCTGGGTGCCTGGAAGTATTGTGGTGCCCTTGATAGAAATAAAGAAGTAGCATGTTTTGATCTATGATATAGATTACTACATCACTCTGTCCTACTCAAAATGAAGAGGGTGGGATGGGATTCTGATTGGGTGGGCCCAGGAGATAGACCTTACTCTCTGAGGAACACATGCCCAAACCATGGAGTTCTAAGGGAAGTGATGAGGGACATGAAGTAAACTGAAAAGGGGGGGAGCTGGCATGGGGCGTGGGAGAGATTCCCAATGGTACCTAGACTTTTGCTGCTGGGGGTATTCAGATGAGGGCTAGGTTATAATTGTCCTGAAGGGCTAACATTCTACACAGAAGACTGAACCTTATGCAATAGCCATACAGTGGTGGGAGGGAGTTGAATGGGGATATATTGAACTGTTATGGAAGAAGGATAGGTGTGGTTTTATTGGAAGCAGATCACATAGTTGAATTCTGAGGGGAGGGTGAGATGAGATCCATAGTACTAAACCAAGCTGTCAGTCACATAGTTAGAGCTTAATAAATGCTTATTGAATTGAATTGGATCAAATCAACTCTGTCATTATTCTTGGAAAGATTTTCCCAATGGCTTCACTCACCATTCTGAGACCTTTCTGTCCTTATATGTGTTGTCTTCTATTATAACGTAAGCTACTGAAGGCAGGGATTGTCTTTGCTTTGGTATTTGTTTTCCCAGAGTTTAGCATTGTGTTTAGTGCATAAATGCTGGATAAATATTTTTCATTCATTGATTCAGAAGAGGGTTGGACTTTTGCTGTCCCTTCCAGGCTTAAATTTGTGATCCCATGAATCAGTGCTTTGAGTTCTTCAGGCAGTACCTTTGAAGGTAATTCCTATATTTATTTCCCCAGAAGAAAAAGAAAGTTCAAGGATGTTTTCAAGGTTATTTAACATTTTTAAGAGCCAATAATATGCAAGATGACACGTGAAATATTGAATTAGACATGGTCTTTGCCCAATGGGCTTATACATCTCATCTCATTTTGGTTTCTTTCATGAGCAAATTACACCTCTCTTGACACAGCTCTTACTCCTGTGGTTGGAAGCCTTCTCTTTCTTATCAGTCTGCTTGTACATAGCACCTGGTGTAACAGGGAGCTTTTAGATTACAGGTGCTGGGTTGCAAATATAATTGATCATGGAGTTAGTGGGGATGAGAAACAGCACCTTTCTTGTTTACATTATGCTAATGGGGAGATGTATAGGATGCTACATCATTCTCCACCTATCTGTAATACTTTTCATTCAACTATCTCACATTGTCAGTGAATGCTTAAGGAGAAGTGACAGTTGAAAGTGAGGCTGCACTCATTTCCCTATGGCTTTAAAAAGAGCTTTTTATGGACCCTGAAAATCACTTGGGATTTAGAATGAAGTAGTCAGAAATGGCTGCTTTCTTGCTGCATGGATCTATGCTTTTATTTTTCCTCCTGAAGGCTGGAATCTTGGCCTCAGACTTTTTCTCTACCCATCTCCTATATTGAGTCCCTGGGGACTTATATGTCTGTGTGTATAGTAACTAGATGGTCCACTATTCCCACTTAAAGTAAATCCAGTTCCTACAATAAAATGTTATGGGATGTCAACAATTTAATATTATATTATATGGGACAAAATGATGTGAAGCAACAAATACTTGATTGACTATAACAAATCACCTTTAAAGAGAACTTTGAGATTTACCAAGTACTCACAACCTGGTGAGACTGGTAGTGTAAATATTATTATTCCCATTTTATAGATGAAGAAATTGAAATTTAGAGAGTCTAAATGACTTGCCCAATAATACATGGCTACTTATGAACAGTCAGGATTTAAATTCAGCCTCCATAACTTCATGTCTAGCCTTGGTCTCTTGGCCTTGGTTTCTTTATTTGTAAAACAAACTAGTAGAGCTTGAAAATTCTCTTCCAAATCTCAAACTCTGTGCTTTTAGAAAATAGGGAGCCATTGAAGGTTTTTAAACTGGGGACTGACATGACAGAATGAGTGTTTATGGAAGACGATATTTGGAATAATTTGGTAGTGGAGAGACTAAGATCAGGGAAGTATCAGCATCTATTCACCTGGTGGGAGGAAAGAGCACAGTTTTGGCTTTATAAGATAAGATTTTGTTTCCTTGCTCCAAAACTTTCTAGTTGTAAGCCAATGGGAAAATCACTTTACATCTTTGAACCTCAATTTCCTTATCTGTAAAATGGGCATAATATAGTGAGCAGTCATGGAGTTATGGAGCAGAAAACGTTTTGTAAACTTTAATGTGCTATGTAAAGATGGACTGTTTTTGTATTCTCTTATCTCTGACTCCACAAGCTTCAATTTAATACTTTAGCATTTAATGAATCTGTGCTCTCATTTGTAGGGATGCTTTATTCAGTGGTGCAGATCCATTATCCAACAGCCCATTTGTACCTTCTTATCATATGCTACTTTTGTCCAAATTTTCCTTTGAATCCTCAGTGGGGGCTTACCCAATGTGCTTTGGGTCATCTATTCTTAATATTATATTAGTACTAGTATAATCATGTCCTGTCTGTCTGTTAAATCCTTGTTCTTGCTACAAGAAAGGACTAATTACTTCCTTGCAATTATCTATTGATGATATATTCTATTCTGTTTCTTCATGTATTTCTTTGTTGGTAATATTTTACCACCTATTTACACCTACCATACATTTTGTCATGGCTCTTTGAATGACCTGGGATGTTCATTGGAAGTTGTTTTTTCATGTTTCACAGCCAAATATACCTTCATTGGAAGAATATTCATATGAAAAAAGAAAGATTTTATTTAATGGGGAAGCTTGTGATTATTACAGGTGCTATGCGGTTACTCAAATACATTATTTCTCACTTTTTCTTTCCTGTTTAAAACTGCAGCCCTCTCATTGTCCATCTGCAAGGTATGTCTAGGACTCATGTATTGATGGTCTTTCCAATTTCATATCATGATCTATAATAATAGGCATCCTTTATCCACTTGGTTTTTCCTTTGTGGATATGGGCCAAACTCTTTGGAGCAGTTTTAAATATCATTTGAGAGATACTTAAATTTTTCTTGGCTCGAAACGATTAATACAATGATATTTGCAAAAAGGAATATCTGGAAGAACTCATCTATTGGGAACCTGATTTGATTTGTACTCTTTGCTGGACATCCTTTATCTCTTTGGCCCTTATTGTATTTTATTACTATTATCGTGTTATATTATTATTGTATTATATCTCCCTGTTTTATTACTCACTGTATATTAACAATCAGAGGGCAGTTGAACACCTGGTCTGATAATCTCATGTTACAGTTGAGGAAACTCAGGCTTAGAGTGTTAAGTGACTTGTCCATGTAGTAACCAAAGTCAGGACGTGAATCTAGGTCCTCTGTCTCAAAATTCAGTATTCTTTTTTTACTACATTATGGTAGGTGTTTACGAATAAGTGAATACATTAATACAGCATTTACAATCACTAACTTATTCATTTGTTAATGTTAATAAGAGATACCAGAACTGGTAACTGAAATTGCTAGATGGTGGGGAAGATAGAGAGATATACAAAATGGAAATCATTCCATCAGTTTTGCTTGGTCAACTGAATAATGGAAATAGACCATGGAAGGAGTAAAATTTTAGGAAGTTTTTGAAGGAAAGACAAAGCTGTATTTTTGGCACCTGCAAGATTCAGAATTGAAGTTGGAAAACCTGACAAAAGGAATGATGAGAAGAGGCATAAAAGTGCCACTGAGAGAGCAGAGTGTGTGTGAACAATGCTGGGTAGTCGAGTTTATTTCCTTTAGGAAGAAATTTAGTAACAGGATCGTAGCAAAAATGAAAACAATCAATTGAATAAGGTAAATAATGATTTGCATATAGATAAACATAATGCAGATTTAGTCCCTCCTCCAGAGATGAATTGCTCTTTTGCTCAGTCTACCTCCTTCTACATATACTTTCATTTCCCTCTTCTTGAACTTACAGAAAAATGATTTTTTTATGTGTGTTTGACTAGGATATGTTCAAACTTGTTGTCAAAGAGGCATTTCAGTCTCAATTGTCTAAAGAAATCCCATGCAGAATTGCTAAAATATCAAGGAATGAAATTAAATTTTATAACTCTGCAGTTCCCATAGGACCAGAAAACTGACTTCTATTAAGGCAGAATGCACTAATGCATTGTATTAGCAACTTGCCAAAATTGTCTGAATCAGTGTTTGCTTTTGTCAGGAGCAAGAATAAGGTAAAGCACACATGGGAAAATACATGCAGATAAATTAATGGTAAATTAAGATGTGAACAACAATGTTCTCACATGTCCCGAGGATGGAAAATAATTTAGGGAAATAAAGCAATGGGTAAATAGTATTTGTTACATTGATAAATGGGATTTGGCAGACTTCCAGGATTTTCATTTAATTTGGAACCAAAATGCCTTTTGATTTGACAAAGCAATTTCATGTATGCTAGTGATGTCCAAAGGTTGCCAATTGGTGGTATATGTTAGTAGGAAGATGTTTGAACAGCATCACAGAGGTGATGATGGAATGTCCCCTCAGGTCACCAATAGATTTATTTGTATGTCACCCTTAAAATTGTATAACTGAAACTGATCTCTGTAGACCAGCGATATCAAGAATATGATAAATATGGTTTCACCACCAGCTGTGAAGGAAAGGAAATATGAATTCTCATTTATACATTATTTAGGTTCTGGTCCATCTATCAAATGATGGAAAGGGAAAGAAAGATGATTGATACACAATCTAAAATAAAATCAAATTCAGCACAATTTTATCAATTGCCTTCCATGTAAAAGGAACTGTGCTAAGTATTGTAAAGAATTCAGAACTCTGAAACATAGTTCCTGCCCTCAAGGAGCAGGGATTTCTTTCCTAACCTGATTGCTTGTTTATGTTTTTACTTATAGTAGAGCTAAATGTATAATTGGTTTAGAATATTAACTCATTTATAAAACTTTACTGAGAGAGATGATAGAAGATTCTGAGAAACAGAGTCTCACAAGAGAGAGAAGCAGGGGAGGAAAACTTATCTAAAGATAGTTTGGTGAGACATTCAATTAAGTAAAGTCAGTATCCAGGAGTACTTCAGCATGAAACAAGAATGATAGCAAATAGACAAAAAATGGAAAAGATCTGCAAATATTTTCACCTTCATTATGGGCATGGGGGCACAGCATTTAAACTTTAAAAGCACAGTCTCAGATGTGGAAATGACTCTGAAAAGAACCAAGATGGGAAAAGCAGCTGAATTAGGACAAATGAAAACAGAAGGTTTGGGTTGGATTTTGAAGGTATTAGGTTCTTGATTCTCATGATACCTGAAAGGTAGGAAAGATACTAATGGTATCAAAAGAACTCTTAGACCTTATTATTGCACCCCTGAAAGGTAGATGATAACTAACTGCTGTCCGTTTGGCTGCTTTCTCCTTGATATAAAATTTAATGAGAATAATCTACACATATATTATGGGCAACTTTGGTTAAAGTATTAGATAGGAATAGGATTGTTTTTTTTTACAAATTGGTTTTTACAATAGAATTGGTTTTTACAAAGTGATATTCTAGAATAAACCACATCTTTACTATTATACATTTGACTCAAAGATATAAAGACCACACGATTTTGCCGTGTTTATTATTTGTTGGTGATAAAAACATAATTGAATAAAACTCTGTCTTAAAAACATTCCAACAATAAGGTGTATTCCAAGAATATGACAAAATTATGCAAGATTTCATGAAATATATAGTGATAGAGATAACTTTGTTCCATAACCCTGTGATCATTAATATCGAGTGAGGAATAAAACAGAAACATGCATACCAAAGGTATTTGTCACTGCTGTGGAGGAGATTCAATGCAGAATACAAGTCTAAGAGAGATGCCTAATAGACAGTGAGGGCCAGTGCACATGTCCTTGACATTGCTGCTTGAGAGTTGTTCTTAATAGTATAACTAGTCCCTTTCTCTCCCTCTTAGTTTCCATGCGGCTTCCAGGTTGGTTTGCCTCAGCCATTATTCATCAGATTCTAGTAGTGGTCATCTTTGTATTGCACCAGCTTGTCTTTTTTTCCCCATGGTCACAAAACACTAGCAGAGACCTTTATTTCTCCTTTATCTTTTCAGGATTCTTCTTGTTCCAGTCTTCTAGTTACTCTGTAGGCATGTGGTCTCCTGTGAACTGGAGTAATTATTTTCTTCCAACCAGTGCTTATGCTTGGCTCCCAGGCATCTTGGAAATTGTAGTCTGTTTCATATCTTTGTCACCCCTTTTGCATTTAAAACTATAGGTATGTTCTATAAAATTTTATCTATTACATACATAAAATTATGTCTATATATCTTTCACCAGATCCCATTCTTAGCTGAAAGGATGTGTGTCCCTGCTTTAGGCAAGTGAGAGGCAACTCCATTGGTTGGAGAAAAAGAAAGGCAGAAATTGGCAAGAAGTGCAAGATGGCATGTAACAGTAAAGCTTGGAGTCATATCATGAATTTTGTAGGATCCAAGGATTTAGAACTAGAAGGTCACTTAGACATCATCTAGTATAGTGGTGCTTAATCTTGTGTGTGTGTGTGTATGTGTGTATGTGTGTTATAGATCTCTTTTGCAGTCTGGTGAAACTTATGGACGACTGATGAGAATAATTTTAAAGGCATAAAATAAAATACATGAGATTGAAGAGGCCAATCGAAGAGGAATGGAATAATTTTAAATACATATAATAGAATACATAAGAATGAAGATGATACCAGTTATCAAAAATATTTTTTTTAAAAGAATAGACCTTAGATTAAGGTCTTAGACTAAGAATGAGATTCTCATCTCCATAGCATCCTAAGTAGTCTCCTACAATTCCAATTTATCATCCATTCCACTGGCAAAGTGATTTTCCTAAAGTATAGGTCTTGACCATGTCACCCTACTCAATAAACTCCAGTGGCTCCATATTGCTCTAGAATCAAATATAAAAGCATCTTTTTGGAATGGAAAGTTCTTTACAACCTATTCCCTTCCAGTCTTTCTGATCTTTTTATATATTCCTCTACTCGCTCTGCAATCTAGCCATACTTCACCCTCTCTGTGCCTTTGATCTGGATATTTATTCCCTGTGCTCTCCCAACTCACTTTAACCTCCTTGAGACTCAGCTCAAATGCCACCCTCTTCAGGATGACTTTCCTGACCCCCCTTCCATTGCTATTGTCTTTTCTTCTAAGATGACCTTGTATCTTATATAGACTTATGTTTATGTTCTTTGTCATCTCCCCCTTTCTCAAGGAATTTGTTTTTGTTTTTACTTTTCTGTGGACCTTCAGCACCTAGAACAGTGCTTGGCATAAAGTGGGCATGAAGGAGTGCTTAATAAATGCTTGTTGATTGCAAATTCTTTTTTATAGTGATAGGGGCATTGAGACCCCGAGAACTTGCCCAGTTATCTTGGGCAATGATCAGTGGCATGCCCATGATAAAGCTGTGATTTGAATGTAAATTTTTGACCATAAAGCCTGTATTCTTTCAAAGCCAAATAGGAAATGGGTGATCAGGGACTGGGACAGCTGGGACAAAGACAGTATAGATCAATACCAGTAACTTTAAGTTTAGAGGGAGAAACACAAGACCAGAGCCAATGGGACCTGAGACATTTTAAAGTGTATTCAGCAAACAATTGTACCAGTAATATTTTCTGGTCAAATGAGTCATTTATGAGTAAGTTTTGAACAGGTTTTCCAGTTTTTCCTTTGAATTGGGATAGAACATGGCATATCTTTTTTTTTTTTTAATTAAGCAATTGGGGTTAAGTAACTTGCTCAAGGTTACACAGCCAGTTATTTCTGGGTGTGGTGCTGAGTGTCTGAGTCCGGGATTCGATCTCCAGGTCATCCCAACACTGGAGCTGGTGCTCTTACTCGCTGAGCCACCTAGCCACCCCTGAACATGGCATATCTTATGGCTAGATGAAGGTTGTGGAAAAGCCAACTAGAATGAATTTCCACTCTCTTCCTTAGGGGTAATGTTAGAGGTAGGGAATATCTGTTATACCAGAGAAATGGCTGGACTTGGAGTAAGAGGAAATTGGCTTGAATCCCTGCTTTGCCATTAATTACTTGTGTGACCTTGGGTAAGACAAATAATCTCTTGGGGCCTTAGTTTCTTTATCTATAAAAAAAGGAAATTGTACTAGATGAGGTCCCTTCTAGATCTAAAATTTGACCTTATGTCCTAGGAAAGTCTCGATTTTCTAGTGTTCCTCCAGAAGGGCAAAGCAGGACTCAATTCAAGAGTGGGGTAAGTCTCAGAGCTCTATTTCTTCCCAAGGGAAGAACCTGGGACTAGACTGAAGAATATGACTTTTTGACCTAAGCCCTAACAAGGTAATATGCTAGACATCACTTAAACAGATTATGGATGCCCACTTTCAACATGGCAACCTTTGCTGAAAAATTTTCCTAGGGGAACCCCATCCTACGTAAAAATCACGGTATCATATACCTACAGGGCAGCTAGGTGATATAGGAAGCCCTGAATTCAGATGTGGTCTCAGATACTTATTAACTGTATGATCCTGGGGAAGGTCCTTACTTCTATTTGCCCCAGTTTCCTTAGCTGTAAAATGGGGCTAATAATAGCATCTACCAATAAGGCTTGTTGTGACGATCACAAATGAGTCAATATCTATAGAGTGCCTGGCACATAGTAAGTACTTTTTAGAAGTTGTGATTATTGTTGTTATCACCTATAGGATCTGAAAAGGAGCAGAGGACCAAGAGAAACTCAAGAAGAACTGCTTTTTGGGTAAAAATCCTGTTGATGTTCAGTTTCTGTCTGACTCTTTGTGATCCCATGGACCATAGCATACCAATGCTGTCAGTGAGATTTTCTTGACAAAGTTACTGCAGTGGTTTACCATTTCCTCCTCCAGAAGATTAAGGCAGACAGAGGTTAATTGACTTTCCCAGGGTGAAACAGCTAGTAAGTATGAGGTAAAATTTGAATTCAGGTCTTCCTGACTTCAGGCCCAGCACTCTATCCACTGAGTCACCTAGTTGCCTTCCTGCTGTGAGGCAAAAGGAAAGATATCCCTACCCCATATGCTGCTACTAGACATTGGGTGGTGAGTAAGTTTTTCTTCTCTTTCTGATTTAAACCCACTGAAGACAAAAACAATGTGTAGCTGAAAGGCTGAATGAATATGGAATATATTTACCATTTAAAAAATCTAACCATTAGGAATTTTAAAATTTAATTTGAACTGTGGATTTTAATCCCATTACAAAGGACCATACTGCATCACTTTCTCTTTCCTTGCTGGTGAATATCTACCTTATTTTCTTCCCTTTCTGAGCCTTGATCATCTTTCCTTAGTTTTTTTTTCTTTGTTAAATTCCTCATGACTTCTAGTGTCCTGGAAAAGAAATAAAGGAAAATCATGATTCTGGCAGCTTCCCTGGAACTTAGAACATTTCTGAGTCAAGTATTAGGATGGGGACATGAGTTAAAAAAGAAATCACCTTGGAACAGGATCCCAAACCACAATCGGTATCTTCCCTCTTTCACTGCCTTGTGGTCAGTTAGGTCCTATTAGGATAGTGGTTTTTAACCTGGGGTACATGGACCCCTTAGATTTCAAGATGTATGTAAACTTGGATGGGAAAAAAACCTCTCTTTTCACTGACCTTTAATTTCCTTTACATTCCTATTTTATTTTTTTCTTTTATGCATCTAAAATATTATTCTGAGCTTTTCTAAACTATCAAAGGGGTCTATGACACAAAAAAGGGTAAGTTCCCCAGCATTAGGAAATTTCACCAGAAGACTTGCTGGTGAGAATATTAGCATCTGAGGGAGAATTTAGAGTCCAGCAATAGATAGCACTTAATAAAATTTAAAAAATTATGCAAAACTCAGTCACCCATAAAATAAAATTTCATAGTAAGCATGAACCCATAATGTGTAGATTAGAGTGTGGAGTTGTTATTGGGGTGCGGATTTCAATTGCATTAAAGGTCCATCTAATTATGATGAAATGTAATAATCTCTCAGGTCAGTGTACAAAAGTCATGCACCATATCTGATGCCTCTTGGCATGCTGGGAGAAATTTTTTCTAATGTATTTTAAATGTATTGATGCACTCTAATGGCAGAAGGTTATTGGATAAAGTGTTGGGAAAATTCTCACAAACTTGATTTAATTGACAAGCCTAATAAATATTTCTAGCTTTATCTTCCAGAAGGGCTGCCTTTGTTCATTCACTCTTTGGCTTTTGAACATAATGTGACTGAAATGCATACTTGAGACTTCAATTAAGAAATTCAGCAAGTCTTTCCTGAGCACCTTGTGTGCCTCTAATTTTGTGTTAGGTGCACATTTATAAGTAGGGAGAGGGCAATTGGGGCATCATTCCAGGGCGCCAACATTTAGAGGGCACTCATAACACTTACACTCCTTCAGGCAGGGTACAGTGAGCTGACCTCAGTGTCTAGTTGCAAGGATCATTATGTAAAACAGGAAACTTCCACATAATCTCTCTTCTCCATGGTGCTTAGCTGTTTCTTCAGTGCTCCTGGTTCTCTGCTCCCTACTTTTTAGCCACTGCCAATATAATCTCTTAATCAGTTTCCACCATACCTCGCCCTCCCCACCTTTTTTTCCCCTTACCTGTCATGGTTGGTGTGTTCTAGGTAATTCCCTAGCCTCAGCTGAATTGGTCTTTAAAAGATCATCCAAAATTGTGATTTATACAGCTTGCCCTGGGCTCATTTTGTAGGCATTCTCCTGGGTACCAACAGTGCTAGTTATGGCTCTGGCTTTGCAATTTGGACAATTTCAAAGAAGTACATTACAAAGTCCCTGATCTTAGGAAGCTTTTAGTCTTTAAAAGTTCTCCATGAAGTTTTAAAAGAATTTTATTGGCATCTTTTGTGTTGCTTCACCTTAATTTTCAAATCTATACCTCCTTCTCTGTTATGCAAGATATGCCATCTGTTGTAATAAAGAATAACAAATAAGCATAGAAAAGTTATCAATGTAGTCTGATACTATATTCAGTGTTTCATACTTATAACACCTCACCACAGCAAAGAAGGGGGGAAAGGTGAATTTTTTTTTTTTTTGAGATGACCAGGATACTTTATTTTTAGATTCTCTTATCTGGCATTTCTTTATTGATCCAAACAACCCACTTGGCATCCTCCTTCACTGGGTCTTTATCACGGTCACAGTGGATCTCCTCAAGGCTTTGTCCTGGGCACACTTCTTTTTTCCCCTCTATACTAC
>NW_027185694.1:8462003-8539819 GCF_028583685.1 Petaurus breviceps papuanus | reverse complement strand
GATAATAATAGCATGGAAGGTGAATTTTCTTATCTCTTCTCTGAGACCAAACTTGGTAATTGTCATTATACAGTGTTAATGTTTTTGTTTTTATCATTGTTCTTTCCATTTATAGTGTTATAGATACTTTTTGCTAAAGAGTTTTGAAAAAAAAAGGAAAGGTTTCAATTTTGTGGTATTATTTCCTATGTTATATTATTCAAGTATAGGTTGGTAATGCCATACTGGAATGTCAACCCCATGCTCACCAGTTTAGGTATTAAAAGTCTTGGACTTGACCAGACTTAGAGTTTTTGATTTAAATCCTTACTATATTCCATTTTCAGCATGTTTACACAACTCTATTCCATTCTTTTGGATGGGCTTCTTTAAATTTGAAATGTATTGGTTCTAATTTTAATTGACTCTTCACTCAGTCAATAAGCTTTTACTTAAGGGTGTACTATGTGCCAGCAGGTGTGCTAGGCATTGGGGCTACAAAGACAAAATACAATGATTCTTGCCCTCAGGAAACTTATGTTCTAATAGGGGAGACAACATGCCACATATATAAAACAGATACATGCAGCTCTCTCTCTCTCTCCCTTTCTCTCCAAAGCACTAGCTAGTGAAGGGACCAAGAAAGGCCTGCTATAGAAGGGGTGCTAGCACTATGTCATGAAGGAAACCAGAGATCTCAAGAAGCAGAGAATAAAAAAAAGAACATTTTAGGTCCTGAAAAAAGCCAAATTAAAAGCCTGGAGACAGGAGGTAGATGAGGTTGTGATGAAGAATGGCAAGACGCCTTGTGCTGTTGGACCATAGAATGCATTGGAAGGAGTAATGTGTGATAAACTTGGAAAGGTGTTCTAGGCCCAGGTTGAAGAGAGTTTTAAAATATTTTATCATTTTTTCCAATTAACATTTATTTTCTTTCCCTCCCACTACTCTCTAATTGAACCAAATACCAAAAGAAAGATAAAGCCCTTATGTTAAAAAATGTGTCTCATTCTGCATTTTAAGTCTATCACCTCCATCAGGAGATGGGTAGGATGCTTCTCTTCAAGCCTGTGGAATCCTGGTGTGTCATAGTGTATTGATTGGCCAGAATGCTGAAGTTCTTTTAAGTTCTTTTTCTTTATAATGTGCTTGTTACTGTATACATTTTTGTCCTGATTCTCCTCACTTTGTTCCATATCTTTTCATGGAGGTTTTCCTAGTTTTTCTTTTTTTCTAAAACTGTTCATTTAACAATTTCTAATGGAAGAATAATATTCCATTATGTTCAGATACCCTAATTTGTCTAGTCACTCCTCAATAGGTGGTCATTCTCTTAGTTTTCAATTTTGGATTACTATGAAAAAAGTTTCTATAAATGTTTTTGAATGTATGTTTTTTTCCTTCCATTTCCCTGGAGTATATGCCTAGTAATGATATCACTAAGTCAAAGGGTATAAACAATTTAATGACATTTTGGGAATGGTTTCAAATTCCTTTTCAGAATGTTAGAGGCTCAATCAACAGTTAATGTTTTCCAGCCCCACTAATATTACATGAATACTCTGATTTTCCTATTGCCCCTCCAACATTTGTCATTTTCTCTTGTGATCTTTGCCAATCTGATGCATGTGAAGTAGAACTTCAGTTATTTTAATTAAGTGCCAAACAGAAGAGTTTATATTTGATCCTAGAAGTAGTGGGATCCCTTGGAGTTTATTAAGCAAGAGGATGATATCACCAGAAAAATCACCTTGCTTGGCTATGAGGAAGATGTATTGGGGTGGGGAGAGACTGGAGATAGGGACAACAAATAGGAAGTGTTTGCAGAATGTCTAGGCAAGTCTAGTTTAGGCAAGAGGCGATGACGGCCTGAACTAGTGAAGAGGTGTGTGAATAGGGAGAAGAGATGCTGTGAAGACAGAAGCAAGAAGCAGTGACTGATTGGATATAATCCAATGTGAATTAGAGCGAGGACTTGAAAGACTATGCCCAGGTTGTGAACATGGGTGACTGGGAGAATCATGGCATTTTCACAGAAATGGATGTTCAGAAGAAGGGGAAAAGATAAGAGTTTGGGAAGCCTATGGGACATCCAGTTTGAATTGTCCAATATGCACTTAGAAATCTGGACTAGATCTCGAGAGAGGCTAGAGCTAGACATTTAGATCTGAGAGTCCTCTGCACAGAGTTGATAATTCAGTCCATGGGAGGTGATGAGGTTACTAAGTAAGAGAGTGTAGAAAGAAAAGAGAAGAGGGCCAAGGACAGAGCCTTAGAATACAACCACAATTAATAGGCATGATATGGACGATAATTCAGCAAAAGAGTTTGACAGGGAGGGATCAGACAGGAATGGTGGTAGGAAAACAGAGAGAGAGAGAGAGACAGACAGACAGACAGAGAGATAGACAGAGAGAGAGACAGACAGAGAGACAGAGACAGAGAGAGAGAGAGAGAGAGAGAGAGAGAGAGAGAGAGAGAGAGAGAGAGAAATTGAGAATAACCCAGGAAGAGGAAATGGAAGTGGTCAACAGTGTGAAATACTACAGAAAGGTCAAGAAGGAGGATTGAGGAAAAGGTATTTGATTTGGTATTTAAGAGACTATAGGTAACTTGGCAGAGAGTGGTTTCAGATGAGTGACAAGATAGGAAATTTAGAAGAAATAGAAGCAACAACTGTAGACAGTTTTGATAAAAGTATTTGGCTGAGCAAAGGTAAATATATAAGCTGATAGTATTTCTTAAGGATGAGGGAGACGTGTATGTGTTTGTAGGCATCACAAATGAAATTTGGAAGTAGACATTAAAGATTAGAGTGAGACAAGATGATAGCGAAGACGATTGTTGGATGGGTCAAGGACACATAAAGAGGGATTCGTCTTGATGAGAAGGGTCACCTTTCTATCCCATAGTGAGGTAGAGGAGGAGATCATATAAGATAATGACAAAGGGACTGTGAGATGAGAAGAGGGAAAGAGGAAGTTTATGGTGAATGGCCTTGCTTTTCTAAGTAACATATGAGGTGAGATCCTCAGCTTTATCAGAAAGGATAAAGGTCATAGGTATGATGGGAGGCTTTAGGAGAGAAAAGGTTTGGATAAGCCGCTGGTGAGTAGGATAGACAACCAGTTAGGGAGGAGTGCGAGGAATACCTTCCTGCAGTGAGGACCCAGTAGAGATTAGTTGACACAAATTTCTAATAAATCTCTTTCCACAAAAAGGGAAAATGAGACTCAGGGTTACCCAAGGCCAGCAGCAAAGACTACTAAACCTTCCATCTGAACTCAGTTGTTCTTGTATAGGTGCACAATGTGATTGCCATATATATTATCTCTATCTATTGTTTGATTATGAGAAATTTAGCTGTGAGTTCTCTGTATATAACTATACCCATAAAGCATGTTCTTAAATCCAAATGCATTTTAAACCAACAGATCTTTAGAGTAGAAAGAGGTCCTAATCTAACCATCTCCTCCAAGGGTCGACAAATAATGCCTATGGGACAAATCTGGTCTGATGCCTGTTTTTGTACACTCCCAAAAGCTAAGAATGGTTTTTATATTTAAAAGAAAATTTTTAAAATCATATTTAGAATTTAGGATTTGGCCCAACAGCTTGTAGCACCAAGCACCCCAGTGTCCCCAGGTTGGCTGCCAACACAGGTTCTTACATCTGCTTTGCTAAAGGAAAGCAACTCAAAATGGGTTAACAATCTTGCTTTAATCAATCAAACATATCATTTACCTAGTTCAGGGGAAAAAGGTCAGCACCCCGAACTTCAGAGTATACAGAGGTCACAAGCATACGTTAAAGAACATTTCAGCAGACAGGCTTCCAAACTGTCCAACCATTGCATCCATACATAATCCCAGTTACCAGAGAGGGAAGAATCAACATCTGGGTTTTCAAAGCTGGGGGCCTCTCAACAAAGGCTGCCCAGAGTCTCATCTGGTCAAATCACACAACACTTCTCAAAGTGAGCCCCAAAGCAAAGCCTCACATCAAGGTTTTATATAACCTTGTCCCGGCTCAGAGAATGTAACAACCTTCTTGACCCACTGGCCAATCACAAAGTATCTCCTGAAAAACAAGCCTCCCACTACAGGCTCCAGGTACATGTAACCTAGGGGCAGGGAAGATCTTTAAAATTTACATTCCTATAACACAGCTGTAATTTGGTGACCCTGAATTCAGTCTCCCATTTTAGAAATGAGGTAGCTGAAGGTCCCTAAGAGTTGAAGTAATTTGACCAAGGTCACATAGTTAGTAAGCGACATTCTCAGAACTTTAACTCATGACATTTCATCTTTTTGAGCAAAATAAAGGGGTTGGACTGGATAACCCTTAAGTTGTCATCTAAGTCTAAAACTCCGATGCTATAGTCCTTTGTCTCCTAGGGCTATGCTCTTTCTATCCATGAGTCTATATGGCATAAATAGTGAATTTCAAATCATAAGTGGGATCCCAAACTTGTCGTGGGGCTCATTTAAAGAAAAATATTTACTCATTTAGAGTAAAGAAAAATAAGATGGGAACATTGTTACTTAAAAAAAAGACACTTTAAAGTAAAAGAAAAAAATGTGTGAGAGCAACAGAAGATGGTTGACTGCTAGTTTAGCTGGGATCAGTTTCTAGCTCAAATGAAAAGAAAATAAGCTGAAGTATAAGAGGGTAAACCACAATCACTGGGGCAGATCTTGTGGCAATAATCAAGCTGCCACTCTCTATCTCCATCCTTGGTTTATCCTTCCTGTTTCCTCACTTATCAAATATTTATTGTCAACAACGGGCAGTTCTGTTTGCACACAGTGCAATGGGGTAATGAGATAGTTAGGTTCCCTCCTGTTATTGATGGGGAGTGCTGATGGCATGAATAATTTCCTCTTTTTATAAATGGGAATTTAATTATTGATGCCTTGTTTAGGCAGTGACAAAGGTGTTCCTGATGCAGAGCTACAATAAGAGGGCCCTGGTAGTCAACAGACTGATGCCTATGCTTCATGAGGTTTATGAAATAAAGTTAGTTGGTTGTTTAGAAGATACAGGTGCTTTTTAATTAAAAAAACTCCAACTCTATAGAAAGTGTATTTTTAAAAACAAAACAAAGAGAAGAAAAAAAAATCAAGCCAAATCTAGAGAAATGCATAAGGAAGAAATCAGAGGAGAAACAAAGCTTTCCTAGCCAGTAGAACGAAAGCTTCCTAAGGGCAGGGACTGTTGTGTGAATTTTGTTTTTGTTTGGCTTTTGTTTTTGTGTGTCTTGCATAGACTAAGCCTACCTATGCTTCTCAGCTCTTGACATAGAGCCTGGTACAACTGTTTGCTGAATTGAATCCAGTTTAGATAACAAATAATTGAATTTTTGCTACAAGGGTGATTAAAGAATTTAACTGGAAATCATCCAAACTTTGAAAGTATGGGTGACATGTTCCTACAGTTTGGTGTAGTGCAAAAATAGACAGCAGATAGAATGCTGGACCTAGGGTCAAGAAGACTTGAGTTTAAATGTGACCTCAGACACTTATTAGCTCTGTATCTCTGAGCAAGTATCTTAATCTTTCTCTGTCCCAGTTTCATCTGTAAAATGGGGACAATAACAGCATCTCCTAGAGCTGTTTAGAGGATAAAATGAGATAATATTTATAAAGTGCTTTGTTGCTGTGTAAATACTAGTTAAAAGAACCAAATTTTAAACCCCAAGAATATGGGGGTTTTAGACAAGTGAAAGCAGAAAGAATGCCCATACTTAAGTCCTTTCATTCTTTGTATTTTTATCTTCATTAACAAGTTTTCTCCTCTCTTCCTTGCATGAAGCTTGAGTTTGTAAATAAAGCTTAGTGACAGAGACTACATTTCTTTTTTATTTGTTTTAGATCTGTGATGGCATTGAGTCCAGACAAAAAGTGTCTGAGAATATATCTCAGAATGACGGCATTTGACAGAGTTTTTATTCTTGGCAAAAATTAGGATGTTGTAGAGGAGGTTACAAATTCAATGTGTACCTTCCCCCAGCCCTTGATTTGCTTCCTTCTCCTCCTACTCAGTCAATTTTAGGCAGTCAGCTGTCAGGTATTCAGGATATTTTCTCTCTCATGTCTAGTCTTTTTGTCTACTCTGCTGAATTATCCATTCTGCCGGATGGTCTTTTATCAGCTGTGATGTCACAGCTTTTATACCTCCACAATTCCTACCTTCTTTTCTTCCATCACTATGCATGTCCTTTCAGCTCCCCATATGCTTTTGGTACCAAGTATCTAAGTCAACTATACTAGGGGAGATGGAATGGCAGTATGGTAGAGTGGAAAGTGCTGACGGTGTTACAGGACTTGCGTTCAAATCCTACGTCTATTACTTATTACCCATATGACCTAGAGAAAATCATGGTCTCAGTTTCCTTATCTATAAAAGAAGGAGTTGGACCACATGAGCTTTGAAGTTTGCTCTAGCTCCAAATCCATGATGCTATGAACTAAGAGAAAGGAGAAAGGAAATAGATGAGGATTCAAAGAATATCAACATAAAACAAAGGGCTTAATTGACAATCTGTCAGCATGCATCTATATCTAATTTAACTAACCTGTGAACAAACCAGCTCTGAACTCTCAAAGACTTGGGTTAATTGTGGGGATATTCAATGGTAAATTGCTTCTCTGGTTCACTTTTGCCTTCACTCAGGAAATTGGATATGACTGAAGTGAATTTAGGTCTGGGCATTCAGTTGCCCACAACGCCAGTAGGTCTAGGCAAAGTACAGCACTGAAAGAGTAAAACATTTAAATCAGACAGAAATCAATAATAAAGCAACAGAAAATGATATCAGTACACAAAAACTAGCCGTGTGACCTTGGGCAAGTCACAACCCAATTGCCCTGCAAAAAGAAAAAAGAAAAAAAGGAAATGATATCAGCACTCATTTCCCAAATAAGTAAGAACTAATTCCAATACCCGTATGGTCTTGAATAGTTTTGGAGACAAGCTTTTCTGAAATCTTCTGGGAAAGGCATGATGGACAGAGACTCAGCAGCCTGAGTTTACTTCTGGAAAGGCTTTGGAGTTGACTTCAGTGGAGGGCTCATTCCATATCTCGTAATTGCCTACTTCTTGGCTAGCATCATTTCTGTGACCTTCTTGGTTTGCCTTGATTTAGGCACTGTTCACTGCATCCAGCTATTCCATGTGTCCATGGATCTCTTTCCTTGCTACATTCTAGTTGGGGCTCTCTACGTAGAGTCTAAAAGCAACATTTTCTGCTATGGCTACCCTTTTCTTGGAAGCCTTCATTGTTCAGAATAGTCATAATTCTGGCAAGGATGTCTATCAATCTCCACCTTCCCCCAGACTCCTCCATCAGCTCCCCATGTTAATCATGGTCTTTGCCATGAACACATATCATTATGGGACCTGGAGTCCTTGTTCTTCTCCAGTGAGTGCTTCTGCTACATGTTCAACAAAAGTCTTAGAAAATTCAGCCCTTCTCCTATCAGACAGACCTGTGCATCCTCCTCTTTCCCAAAGCAGTCATGCCTGTTACATAAGTGATTTACAAACTACACACACAATTCAGTGCTACTTTCCTAGCCATTTTGTACACTTGGATATATGAGCTTATTGTAGTAAAGCAACTTATTATTATCTTTTCTCTTCTGAGAAGAGTGTCAGCTAAAGAATGCCTCCTAGCTTTCTGTCTGTAGGTGATCGCTGGTGGAACCCTGATGGGTGGTTCTGAAGCTTACCTCCAGATCCCTTCTTTCCTTCCTGGGGTGGGAAATGGAAGCAATGTGTCATGGAGAGTCCTGAATAGCCTTCCCGTAGATCAAGCATTGAAAAGATCAATAATTCCAGAGGAAAAAAAAATGTAAGGATGGGATGGGAAAAGGGGAGGATGAGATCTCAGACCAATTATTTTTCTACAAAATACTTTATGTGACAACGGAGGCAGGCCCCAAAGGGCAGCATGTAACAACAGAGCCTAATTAGAATGATTTCAGTGTAATCATTAACTCGCATCTAACACCTACGAGAGTATTTCTGTTTAAACTAAAACATGACCTGCATGGTGGAGAGGCCTTGTAAACTGTCTATGAAATAAAAAATGTGACAGTAAAGGTCAGAGCAGCACTCATTTGAATTTCAAGTAGGAAGCCGGCTCCACAGTCATCATGTAAGGCAAGACTGGTGACTCTTTTTCCTGAGCTTTCCTTGCCAACAGTAGCAGTTGGAGAAATCCTCCAGGACTAATTACTAGGGCTGCAAAACACATATTCTTCTCTCTGTTGCCTCACCCATCCCTCTCCCACCCCCAAACCCTATTCCCCTCACTCTCTCTGATATGGAGAAAGACTTGGGTTTCTAATTATGCTGTGTAACAGAGGTGGCTTTGTTTGTTGTCCTGCACAGGACTGAAGGTCACTGCTCAAGCCTGCCAAAGTGGCCCCTAACAACTCACTCCAGCCACCTACAGACAGCATCCTTGGCATTGACTTCGCCACATGTCTCCTGCTGGCAAAGCAGGGGAGGGCTTGCTAATAAACTCTCCTCCCAGCAAGTGTGATGCTAACGCATTGCCTTCCGCTGGGCCGCGTAAAAAGCAGCTATCAAATCAGCAAGATGCAACTTGATTTGCAGGTCTCCAGTGAAATTTAAGAAGGCGAACCGTAAAACGTTCAGGGAAAAGGAAGCATGAAAACATTTTTAAGGAAAGCATTTAAAAAGTCAGAGACAGACATAATAATAAAAAAAAAGTTGGCAGGGAAGGTTTTATTTATTCATTTTGAAACATTGCAAAGAGCTCTGTTAGCAGCATTTATCTGTTTTTTTTTTTTAAACAGCCCAGAAAGCAAGTGAGTTGAATTCATTTCCTATTTCCTTCTGTGACTTTTAAAAATACTGTATACACAGAGATCTTCTTTTGCACTTCTGGGAATTTATAAAGCTATAACATTTAGTACATAAGCCTCACTTCACTAAATCCTACTTCATCCTGTCCTGTCTCCCCATTTCTACCTTTTTCTTTCCTCCCTAGCAGTCAATGCTGTGATTTTCTTTGTTGTTTATAGTAATTGGTGCCTTTGTCTCAATCCCAATTGAATACATTTTTCCTTGTTACTTTCACCTCTTAACTTTCATCTTCCCCTTTTATTTCTTCCCTCCCCCCACCCCTAAACACATTTAAAAATAAATTTGGCAATGGTGAAAAGTAAAAGTGGAGAAAACCCAGTGCTTCTTGTTTATGTATTCTCCAAACTGCACAAACTGGGGAGGAAGCTGGCTATTCACCACTAAACTGGCAAAGATAGAGGCCTCCCCACTGTAGACAGGGAGGTTATTAGAATCTTTGCTTTTTCCCAGAGTCCTTTGCTGAGGTTGCCAACTGCAATGCTATAATGCCTCTACCTCAGACACAGTAGGGGCTCAATAATATCTGTTGATTGACTGATCTGTGACAGAATCCTGGGACCACAAGAATATCTTGTAGCAGGGCGATCTTGTAGCAGCAGTCCATGCCAGCAAGAATGCGATCGAATTTGTTTTTGAATGTTTCCAGAAAAGGGTGTTCAACAACCTTTCTTCCTTATCCATTCTTTGAGTTTTATAGCTCTCCACTCCTTGACTGCCTCTAAGTTCCTGGTGCTGTGGTCTCCATTCTCCCTTTCCTCTATTCAGCTTTCGCTTTATTCCTGGCTGTCCCTGTGCTGAGATCTCCTGATAACAGCCACTGATATGGGATTGGGCAAAAGGTAAAGGTAATGGGGACCTTTTATTCTAGTGCTTCTTGGGGGGGGGAAGAGCTCTTGGCCATTTTAATGATAAAAGGATATTTGTTCCCAAGGAGATGCTGTAATAGGGTCATGTCCTGCTAACCAGATGGGCAAAACTGTATTTCAGAGCTGGTTTTAAATGAAGGGGAAAATCATAGCTGAACCTTTAATGCATGGTTTCATGAAGAATATATGTGAATAACTTACCAGAAAAAAATGGAAAAGATGCCTTGCATTGATGAGTGGGTGCCCCTAACTCCCTGCCACATTAATACATTGTTCATTAGTGTGTGCCCGATTTATGGCATTATATGTATCGAATGCATCCAAGTAAGCAGAGCTCCCTCCTACCACATTGTCCTGAGTTGTGTTTCCATTCCACCTTTGGTATTCTTAATAATGTATGATAGTATGGGATATAATATCTGTTTGTGTTCGATCACAAAGGAGTATAAAAATTCATAAAGAGACATTAGCTTATATTTTACAGAAATCTTTGTGTATTCTTTTTAAAGATCCATTAACACTTTCAGGGATTCTATAGAGCAATGGCACTTGGGAAATTTATTGTTTTAGTCACTGATTCAGTCGAGTTTTATTTTCCTCTTTGCGTGTAGGAGAAATGTCACTATGAACCAATCTGTGCACTGAAGGGAGTTGAATTCTGGGTTATCAGTTCTTGGGCCATCTCCCCTCTAGCTAGCAATCCAATTCAATTCAATTCGGTACAATTGTATTAAGTGTCTTCTTAATTCAACAACAATTCTACAGGAGTAGGACACTACAGACAGCCCTCATAGTCATTGTTAGTAGGCTGCTTTGAGCCCGGAAAGGATATGTTCATATTAAGTTCTCCAAAGGGAACTTTCCTAAAGCCAACCCTAAGGCTTCTAGAGATTTTCTCAGATATGTTTTAGTATCTTTGCTTTACCACATTATTGGTCCTTCCATTTCAGAGACAGGTCAACCTAGCAGTACCCCGATGTAGTTACTGCATACAAAGTGCTTTCGGCAAATTTGTTTAATCCATTATCCCTTTTCTTTCCATTTTCATTTCCTCACTAAAAATAATAGCTAGCATTTATAATGCTTTCAGGTTTGTAAAGCACTTTACACATTTTGTCATCACAATAGTCCTGGGAAGTGCTATTATCACTCCCATTTCATAGATGAGGAAACTGAGACAGCTGAGGACAAGTCGCAGGGAAATTACAGTTTCGGTTTTACAAATGTTAAATTTGAGATGGAAGTAGGTCATCCAGGTAGAGATATACATTGGGCAGTTGGAAATGGAGGACTGCAGTTCCAGGCAGATTTGAGAGCTGGAGATAGAGATTTGGAGGCCATCTGTTGATTGATGAATGCCTTCCTGGAATACTATTTCAAGGAATGGCCCCAACTATTTTTCATTTTAATCTTCAGTCTTCTTCTCCATTAGAGTGTATAAGTTCCTTGAGGGTAGGGACTGTCTTGATGGTTTTTATTTATGCACTCAATGCTTAATACAATGTCTGATGTGTAGTAAGTACTTAACAAATACTCTATTTTTCTATCTTGAGGGATTATAGAAACCATGAGAGTCAACAATATTGCAAAAGGAGAAAGTTCAGAGTGGGAAGAATTGGACCAAAGACAAAGCCTTGGGTGGGCTTATGGACCCCAAAGACTTATGGGGCTAGAGAGGAACAAGAAAAGTAGTGACAAGGTTGGAAGGGAGTAAACAAAAGAGCAGTTTTATAGAAATAAAGAGAAGGAAAGTATCAAGTAAACTCATATGTACACACATATAGGTATCTATGTATATACATGCGTGTATGTAATTATACACACATGTATATACATACACACATATTTGTGTGTGTGTCTATCTATCTATCTCCCTTGGCTCAAAGTCTGTTTGCATAAAATATTCCTCCGTGATGGAGATTGATTATTCAATACTCCTTGCCTGCACATGTTGGCACAAGATGGCAAGAACTTGAGAGAACAGAAATCCTGGTCTTAGCTTTGAGAAAGAAGACGCAGTTCTAGATTCTCTTTAAGGAGAGGTCCCTGAAGGGAAAGGCTTTCTCTGGGAAGAAGCTGACAGCTGGTATCTTGATCATGTTCCCAACACCAGCTTGCTACACTAGAGGCTTCAGGGAATTTATCCTTGGCTGAAATCTGGAAACTTCTCCTTTTTTTTTTTTTTTAAAGCAATTGGGGTTAAGTAACTTGCTCAAGGTTACATGGCCAGTTATTTCTGGGTGTGGTGCTAAGTATCTGAGCCCGGATTCGATCCCAGGTCATCCTGAATCTGGGGCCGGTGTTCTTACTCACTGAGCCACCTGGCCGCCCCAACTGAGCCACCTGGCCGCCCCTCCTTCCTCTTTCCTTATTTCTCTCCATCTCCCTTTCTCCTGCTCCTAGAGAGAGAGCTCATTCACTTTGTATTGTTTGGTATGTTCTCATATGTATATCTTCTCTGATTTCTCTTTTGCTATCAACTTGGATAAATGGGTTTATTTGCTCTTTGCTACATGTGTTCACTGTGCAAATGGCATTTGTTGGGAACAGAATCAAGCCTTGGATGTATAGTTTGGGGCATTTCTTCCCTCTTAAGGAATGGTGGTCAGAAACTTGAACCTAAAATTTATTTCCCATAGACTAACAATCTTTAAAGGGGGAATATAGATGCAATTCTGACCTAGTACTTTTTCCTGAGAAGAACAGAGTGGCCAGTGGTGCCAATCTCTTCTTTCCCAGTGTGGCAGGAATCAAAGTCTACTTTGAAGATGGGTGGGTGGAGGAAACTCTTGATATTTGTTCTTTTTCATGCCTCCCTACAAGGCATGTCTAGTGGTCTGTACCCATGTGGACATATTTAACCTACATGGGAAAAACAACACATGCTACCTACTATATACATAAGCACAAATCAAGAGAAGAGAGACAAAGATAGAGAGACAGACAAACACACAGAGACAGAGATAGAGAGACAGGGACAGAAAGAGAGATGGCAGGTTATGAGATGATTATAGAATCTTAAGATCATAGGATTTAGGGATCTTAGAGATGATAATTTGCTAGATTTAGAGTTATTGGGGACCTTAGAGGTCATGGCTTCCACTCCCCTAAATTTACAGATGAGAAAACAGAACCAGAGAATTTAGGTAACTTAATCAGGACCAAACAGCTATTAAGTATCTAAGGCAGGATTTGAGCTCATGTTTTCCTGACTCTGAGCCCAGTACTCTACCTATCCACTATGATGACACCTAGCTATCTAGATCACCCAATTCAATTCTTCTCTCTCCTTTCCTTCACCTCCAATCTTATTTTTTTCAACAGATGAGAAAAACTGAAGGGTAGAAAGAGGTAACTTGGCCGGGGTCATGGTGGTAATAAATTATACAGCCAGTATGTGAACCTGTCTTCTGACTCAAAATCCAGTGCTTTGATATGGAACAAAGTCCCCGAGAAAATAGAAAAGTACTTAAAGATCCCACTTTGACTTTCTTTTCACTGGCCAATCTCTTGTTGACATCAAGCACAGTTTTGTATAAAGAACAAAACCTCTTTTGCTTAAAAATAGACTCAAGGAATAAGTTACTGTAGTTCAGATGTCATACACATCTGTATAGTTAAGTGGACTTCATTTTACAGGGAATTCTCTACATTTAATTTGATTTAATGAAAAACAAAACAGTTTAAGACAGAGTACTGCCAATAAGCCAGAAATTTTTTCTTGAAGTTTTTTTTTTGGTTATTGCCTTTTTTGAATAGTCACAATTTCTATTGCTAGTCAAGTGAAAATAAAAGCATAAAAATTTCCCTGATGTTCTCTTTCACAATTCTTTCCCCTTGCCCTTCCCTCTCCATCTCTTATGCTCAGTTCCTGTACTTCCTTTCTCCTTCCCTTTTCTCTATATTAACAGATTCTTGTTGTAAAAGAAATTGATTCTTCACTCCAAAGTAGGTCATTATAACAGAGGTTTTAAATCATTTGGTCCTCCCATTTGTGAAATATAGACTTCACTTTAATCTTCTGTGCATTACCAGCAGTAAAAAAAAAGAAGCCCATAATTTGTGAAAAATGGGATTTTTCTCTACAATCAATCCTCTGGACAGATATGTAACTTTTCTACTTCCTTTTTACCCATCCTCCACTCTCTTACACCTGGAAGTCAGAAGGACTAGTGCTCATCCCACATAGACTGAATATATTTATCCTCATTATCAGCGCTAAGTTTAGAAACTTAATGGAACATGTCATTTCTATAAGCAAATTGCTATGAGCCCCGTTTTCTTTTCCCATTTTTCCTTCCTCCATTCATTGTTCTCTTCTGTTCTCATTCTTCTACCCTTTCCATTATTTGTAGCTGTTTAAAGATAACTAGCTTCCCCTACAGGTGATGATAGCAGTAGTTACTGTCATTCCAACCAACGCATATATGGACATTTTGATATACATGACATATGGTCTGAATCACAAGGTAAGCACATGTAAACCAAAAGGCCAGACCATCATGGTACCAAAGGGGTGACTAAGTGCCAAAAACCACAGGGCTGAGATGAGCAAGGATGGAGATTCAAATGGGGAATATTGATCAGAAGGCAAAAGGCAGAAAGTTTTGAGAAGATGACTATTTGTTTGGAGCAAAACTCTTGGTATGTCTGGTGGTGCCACTTGTCTACCTTCCTAGCATATTTTTAAAAGTTTATTTATTTTTAGTTCTCAAGATTCACTTCCATAAGTTTTATATTTTCTTCCCCTCAATTCCCCCCCCTCCTCAAGATGGCATGCAATCTGATATAGGCTCTACATATACATTCTTATTAAACATATTTTCACGTTATTCATGTTGTATAGAAGAATTAGAATGAATGGGAAGAACCATGAAAAAGAAACAAAACAAAACAAAACAAAGGAAAATAGGTCTGCTTCACTCTGCATTCAGACTCCAAAGCTTTTTCTCTGGATGTGGATGGCATTTTCCATCATGAATCTTTTGGAACTGTTTTAGGTCCTTGCTTTGCTGAGAAGGGCTAAGTCCTAGGACATTGTTGTAGTGTGTGGTCAAGAGCAGACAATGCTCTTTGATTACATTATGCCATCAGATAGCCAGGATAGATGACTCATACTCATCTCAAATCCCACCTTAGCTAGGAGATTTTTCCTGCCACTGCCTTCCCTCCTCCCCCACTTCCCCAATGCCTTGCTCTGTATACATCTTGTATATGTAGTTGTTTGCATGATGTCACCTCCCTTAGAATGTAAGCTCCTTGAGGGTAGGGATTGTATATTGTATATACTATCTATTCCTGAAGAATGTCTTCCTATACCTCCAGGCTGCAGTTTGACAGGATGCCATTGGTGGAAAGGCTCTATCAATTTCAGGGAATGCGCATTGAACACAAGTTTCCATATTCTCTCCTCTGCTCCCCTTGGTCTTGGAGGAGTTTGCTTTGTTGCCTCCTTGAGTCAAGGAAGTCTTCAACAGAGTATTCTTTCTGCCTATCCATAATTAGCAAGAACACAAAGGGTGTAGTTTGGCATCTATTTGAGTCCATTGTAGTGAAGACCCATGGGATACAGAGTGGACCTAGAGGGAGGAGAGTAATCCCGGGTAGTAAGCTACCAGATGGATAATGTGAATGATAGGGAAGGCATCTACAACATTTTCCACGTAAAGGTCTCTTGATGTAGAGGATAACCATACCTGGAACACTGTATACTGAAAGCCCCCCCTGGTGCTCTGATGGAGGATAACACCCTTCAGCTTCTTGTGGAGTCAGCCTGAGTACACTCTAACTCCCCAAGGTTGTCACTGACCATAGGAACTATAGTGAGTTATTGCATAAAAAAAGAGAGTGGAATTCATAATTTGTATAGATGGGCATGTGCTAGGTGGAAAAGTGGCTGAGCGTAGCAAATTTCCTAGTGAGCAGCAGAGAGATACGATTATCTTGAAGGTAAGAGATCTAAGAGATACTATTCCAGAACTTAGCTTGGATGATCTGTCCATTAATTGATAATCTATTGTGAGTCTACTATGTGCTAGGAATTGTGCTGGGTATATGAAGGCAAAAATGATAGAAATATGTGTCTATCTCTATATCTCTATATGTATATGTATGTATATATCTCTATATGTATGTGTCTATGTATATATATGTTTATATATAGGTTTATATGTATGTACATATATAGCACACACACATATATATGTGCAATACTTTGGCTCGTCCCATCAACAAAGTCATTGCCAGGGAAACTTGGTAAGCCAAATATCCATCTGTGAGACAGACAAACAACCTGGGGTTCCCCAGATTTCTGATTTTTGACCTTGCATGGACTCTTGAGAAGAAGCCAATAGGGTAGAGATGCTATCTGGGGCTAACTGAAGATCATATTAGGGCATTCCTAGTTTCCATCCCAGATCATTCAAGTACAGAGAAGAGCCAAGACAGGAGCACCGGATTATTAGATTAGAAAGTAAGGATAAGAATTCATATTAGTTACTAACTGGTTCAAGATGAAGGAACAAGAGAGTGACTTGTAGTCCAGGTCCAGGAGCATGGACCTTAACAATACCTTTCTTCACTTTCCTTTTATAGCTCCAAGAAGAAGCCTGTTTTTTTTTTTTCCTTTGGCAGTCAGTTCCTCCTTTTGTTTTACCTTTTGACCCTCTGACTGCTGGGCAAAGGTAAAGCTGCTTACATTTGGGAGTCGGGTTTCCATCTTTACTTTCATATGTATGCTATATTTTAAATTGTTATACAAGTTGATGACCCCAAACCTAAATCCATTTCATTGGTCATTAAGTGCATGGAGATAGCAAAAGAGGAAATTTGATTTAGGAAAGAATGATAGGAACCGGAGGGGAGAAGGTCAGAGAAGGTTTCACGGAGAAGATAACATTGGAATTGAGTTCAGAAAGAAGGGAAAGGAAAGATTCTGAAAGGCAGAAATGATGGAGGAATGCAATCCAGGCATGGGGGATGGCTTGAGTGGATCCTTGAGATGGAACTTCTAGGAAAGAATTGGGATACTGGTTTATCTGCTTCAGAATTTGTGATGGGGAGCGACATGTAGCAAGATTTAAGAAGTAGGTAGGAGTCAGATTGTGGGAGGCCTTGAATAAAAGTGTTCATATTTTATCCTAGAGGTTGGGAAAGGAGGGAAGTTTGGAAGAGATGCAGATTTAGCTTGGGGTGGCATTGTAACATCTAGAGAGAAAGGGCCCACTAGGCATTTAGAGATCTGAGTTTGGAGTTCCATAGAGAGATTAGGGTTGGGTATATAGATTAAGGCTAATCTGTATAGAGATGAGTGTTAAATAAATGGGACTAGAGGCAATCACTGAATGATATAAAGTATAAAGGAAAAAGAGAAGCCCTAGAACAGAGCATATTTAATTATCAGGAGATGCATAGCATTTCCGCAAGGGAACCGGAGAAGGAGGAGTGCTCGCGGAAGCCCTCACAGAAATCATAGAACAAAGATTATAGAAATAATCATGGAATGATGATTAATTGAGAGCAGGCCTAGGCTGAATGAGGAGAGAGTGACAAGGAAAGGAGGGTGGACGACAGTATCAAAAACTGCTGAGACATCAAGAAGGATCAGGGGGTCATTAAATTAAGTAATTAAGAGATCAGTGGTAACCTTTCAGTGAAGTATTTAATAAGTTCAAGGAGTTGAGAAGTGCATGAGTAATGAGGAAGTGAAATCCATTAATTTAAATAGAGGTAGCTGATTGGTACAGTGTATAGGTTCCCAAAGTGGGTGATACCACCCCCTAGAGGGTGCTGGAATGATCCAGAGGGTTGGTAGTAGCCTTAGATGCAATTGGGAGGGATTAAATAAAAATAAAGGCATGGTGGAAGCATAAGGAAAGAAGAGAGGATAAGAAAATTTGAAAAAAAAATACTTGTACATAGTTGATCTGTTATGTAACAGAGTTATAGTCATAATGATTACATTATTTTCCAAATAAACACATAAAATGCAAGTTATAACCAATCAGTGGTCAAGTCCACTGACGAGTCTTAACAAGCAAGTGTTGGTAGGTGAGTGTGTTGTACATTGTCTGGAAGTCCAGCAAGCATCTGCATGCATGTAGATGTAATAACTTGTTTACAATACAATGCTATATGGTTACATAATGCAGTATCATGTCATCAAAATTTCAATGCAGGAAAACCCCCACAAATTTACAATAAATTATTACATTTAAGATGCATCATTTAAAAATTATATTTTTTGAAATGTTGCAAATTTAAAAAAAACTAAAGGATTAAAGAAAGTAGATTTCCAGGGGGGCCCTAAGTAATTTTTTTAAAAGGGGGAAAAAAGCCAAATAAGTTTGGGAACTTTTGGTACAGTGAATAGAGAGCTGGGCCTGGAATCAGGAAAAGCTGAATTCATATCCAGCCTGAAACATTTACCAGATTGTGGCCCTGGGTAAGTCACATAAACTGTATTGATTCTTTTTCCATGTCTGTAAAATGAAGATAATAATAGCACTTACCTCACAGGAATGTGAAGAAATAATGAGATATTTATAAAATGCTTTGCAAACTTTAAAGCACTATATATAGATATTGTCATTATTAGACAACTTTCTAAAGGTTAGAAAAGAGAAGAGTTTTAGGATAATAGTTTGAAGGGATGGAAGGATCCAATGAAAGACTTTTAAGCATTGAAGGATGGAGAAACCATGCATATTTCATAGACAGCAGCAAAGGCAATAGGAGGTAGAGGCAGAAGATGAAAGATGAATGATTATGACCAAAGTGGATTGCTCTTGGAAAGGAGGTGGCTACCATCTTGCTCAGAGGATCAATCAAAAGACCATTAAGATCACAAATTTAGAGCTAAATGAATCTTAGAGTTATTTTGGTTGACCCCTCCATGTACAGACCAAGAGACTAAAGCCTAGAGAGAAGAACTTGTTAGAGGTGTGAATAGAGAAGGGTACAGGTTAAAGACGTAGAGTGGTTTTAAGGAACAGAGTGGCACTGAGAAGGGAGCTCATGATGGATGGATGGCCTCTGCTAACCTGAGTTATGATTTTCCTACCTCTGCTCCTGGAGACATTCTTGAGCTCAGAATACCTCCATTCCTGTAGCTCCTTGCTTCAGTTGGAGAGTTCCTCTCCCAAACTACATTTGAGGAAGCTCCCAGCTTATTTCTTAACCTGGTTCTAACTCTCCAGATTACTTTTCTACTTTACCACACCTCCAAATAATTTCTTCTTTCTTTAATATGTTGCCTTCCCTTGTTAGACTGTAAGCTCTTCAAGACAAGATATTTGCATGTATTTATTTATATTTCTAGTTCTTAGTATAGTCCCTGGTACAGAGCAAGTGGTTAATAAATGCTCTGTCTAATCTAATCTAATTTTTTCAGCAAAACTATGAGAGGAGGTCATCTGGTCATGATGAGGTAAGGCAGAGGTGCTGTTGGGAGGCTTGAAGAGAGAGGAGGGTGTTTGGAATAACCACTGGGACCACCTGATAGAAAAACAATCAGAGAATAATAAAATAATATTGTCATGGTGCAGAAAAGGCCCAGTTGTAATGAATTTAGTGTGGGACCAAACAGGAAGATTTTATGACTTCCTTTTTAGGCAAATCACTTTATTTTTTCTCTGCTTCAGTAGAGGATTTATGATATCCTTTCCAACTAAGCAAAAAAAAAATGTTTTTGTCTTTTAAGTCCCCCTTTCCCCCTTTCCTTTACTCTCTTCTGAGTTATTCCTAATAACAACTACAACAGAAAATTTAATATTTTGAGGCTTAGTGAGTGTGAGAATCCTTCTCCCTATTGTTCCACTCACCATCCCTGTGATTTTTCCTAATGAAAATATTCTTTGAGGACCACCCCCTCCCAACCTTCCTACCTATATGTGTTCAGCTTGTAAGCTTCTTTAATATAGGGACTATATTTTGCATTTGTGTCCCCAGAGCTTAGTATAGTGCCTGGTACATAGTAAATAGTTAATAAGTGCTCATTCATTTGTTCATTTTTCTGTCTTTAGAGGGCGACTTTAATTGACTGCATCAACAAGGCAAGCTTTGGGTATTCTGATATATGTTCAGCTGTTTTCAGTTATGTCTAATTCTTTGTGACCCCATTTTGGGCTTTACTTGGCAAATATACTGGTGCGTTTTGCCATTTACTTCTCCAACTCGTTTTACAGATGAGGAAACGGAGGCAAGCAGGGCCCAGGGTCACACATACAGTAAGTATCTGAGGTCAGATTTGAACTCAGAAAGACGACTCTTCCTCATTCCGGCCTGGCACTCTGTGCTCTATGGCGCCACCTAGCTGCCTTACACCAACATATAGATAGGACCAATTAAACTAAGTTGAGCAAAGGAATCTAATATTTAGGGAAGAACAGTGTTCAATAGTTAATGGACAGGATATTAATAGTTGACAATTACAGAGTGCTCTAGTGTTGGTAAAAACCTTTATATGCATTATCTCATCAAGCCTCACAACAATCCTATAAGGTATACCGCTTTTTTCAGCTTCAGAAATATTTCTTCTGTTTTTATGTATTTCGGGTCAATAATTTAACACAAAATATCACAGACTGCAATCATACTGGAGTCTCCTTCATTTCAGGCTGCCTCTAATCTAATTCAGTTCTTTCCTTGGGCTCTGGCTAGGGGCTAGAGTGGATAAGAAGCATCAGAGAGGAGAGTAAGGGCGCAGGAATGAGGGAAGGAAAAACTGAGAGAGACAAAGACAGGACTGTGGGGAGAATGCATATAGCAGGTAAAGGGTATTTATATCACATATATGTTGTTATCCTCATTTTATAGATGAGGAGACTGAGGCTTGTAGCTTAAATCATTTACCTAGGTCAAAACTTCTAAATAAATCAGGGTTTGAACTTGGATCTTCCTGACTTTGAGTTCAGCACTCTATCCCCATCAGTCACTCTGCCCTTCTGAAGTGGGTGTTTCATTACCTGAGGACCTTTCAGCAGAAACTGGATTGGATCAAAAGACCATAGATTTTTGAGATGAAATGGGTTCTACAGTCCATACAATACCCCCATTCATTCAGAAGCCATCACTCTTTCCACTTTACAACATTTTGAGTATGTTCTAGAGAGAAACCCTTTTCAGATATGGTCTGATCTAGAGGGCCTTTCATGTCTTGTCCAGCCCTGAAACTCTATGGTTCTATTTCCTGTGTCCAGGAAGCAAATTTCTTTCTTTCCTGGATCATTCCCAATATTTGCGACAAATACAACTGCTGTGGGCTTACAGTTAAAGAAACAACATCTTTGTTTGAAAAAAATATATATACATATGTTTAGCTCTCTAAATAACAGCATCACAATATGATGTGTTGGAAATTACAGCCAACTCTTGATTTTTTTTCATTGCAAAGCAAAAATTTTGCATAATCAAGAAAGTGCACCCTGGGTTGGAAACCATGGCTGTCAGAGATCTCTGAATTTAAAATTTTGATTCTACTTATGCCTCTTATGTGGTGTGTCCTATTTCCCTTGTAATACTAAGAAAAAAGGTACATTTTGCTATTTGGATTACTTTTGCATTGACAAAATTCTTCCCCTCTTGAGCCTTCTTTACCCATATGGTGCTCCTGTGGAACAAAAGTTAATAATCCCTTTTCTTTCAACTTTCTTTTCTCATTTATATCATAACAAGTTTGAAGGTTAAAAACAAAGCCCTTTTTGAGTTAGCCAATCACAAAACAGCTTTTGAAAAATGTCTGAGCAGGTGATAAACATCCCCCCCAACTTCATGCTCTGACAACCCTGAAATGTCCAGCTGGATTCTGAGCTGAGAACAAGCATGAGAAATTCCACAACAATTGGCAATTGCTTTCAATAAGTCATAAGTGCCAGAAATCAGTATACCCTTGAACATCAAAAGGCCTTACCCTACAGGAGTCAGAAAACCCAATTTTTTCAAAGCAACTTTCCACTTGAATGGGGAGGGTGAAGACTGCATTTCTGTAAGCATCTTGGAAATATAAAAATAGGCATTCCATTAAGAAAGATCAAAAGAGAAGAAACAAACTATATTTGTTTTTGTTTTTTTGAAAAAGGCCAAGGAACAAGACTAGTATAATAACAATTCAGACAGGACAGTTGGTTGTACCTTGACCTAATTGTGTGGACCTGGCAATACCAGCTTGGCTATCTGAGCATATTAAGATAATCCATGATGAATCCAGTAGGCTAAATTCTCTGCTAATTAGAGATTCTCTTTGACAACCATTCACATCCAGCCCTAATCTAGTGGGAAGAACACATCAGACCGAGAGTAAAGGGATATAGTCTTTAAATCCCGGGTCTGTCATTTGGTTTTGAAGAGTAGTCTAACGGTTGTTGCATATGTCCATCTTGGAACCGATCCTTCTGGAGCTGAGTGTACCTTGGGACCAGTAGTGTTGGTGCTGCTGTTTCATAGCCCTCAGTGCAGAACTTTATGGTTGTGGAGTCATTTCTGACTCTTTGTGACTCCATTTTGGGTTTTCTTAACAAAGATACTGCGGTGGTTTGCCATTTCCTTCTCCAGCTCATTTTACAGATGAGGAAACTGAGGCAAACAGGGTTGAATGACTTTCCCAGGGTCACACAGCTAGTATCTGAGGCTAGATTTGAATTCAGGAAGATGAGTTTTTCTGACTTCAGGCCTGGTTCTCTATCCTCTGTACCACCTAGCTTTCCTCAGTGCAGAGCTTAAGTCTAATTTCACCACAGAGCTCAGGGCTCTTTCTGGAAACCCTCTTATTGCTGCTGCTACCATGAATCTTTAAATCAGTGAATTGGTCGTAGCTGCAGGGGAGCCAAGATGGACTTCTGCGGAATATGATAATAACCATAGCTCCATGCCTTCTTAGGTAGATAGAGAGATAAAGAAGTAGATAAGGCATTTATTATTTATTCTGTCAGGTGTTATGCTAATCACTGGGAAGATAGTGCAATCAAGCAAGACAAGTCTTTGCTCTCAAAGAACCTGTGTAATAGAGCTGGAAGAGAGGTGGAGGGAAGTACATGTCAGTGTACCGTGGCATGGTGTGGAGACGGTCAGGGAATGGTGTAGACGCCTGCTTTCCAGCAAGATATCAGAGCCCAGATTGTACCAGGAACAGAGTCTAAGATTCAAGCACAGGGGAGATGGGCATAGTATCTGGAGGATGGGTACCCTCATGCAGAGATGGAGGCCTGGACCTAGGAAAGATCAAATGAACTCTCACCTATCAGAGCCCAGTCTAGTGAGTGGCTAGAATCCAAAGTGGATTCAGTCAGACAGCCTCACTTGAGGACTTAGAGGGTCATGTGTGGCCTAGAGGTCACAGGTTCCCCTACCCTGGACCAAGAACAGACAATAGTTAATAAGAATGTGTTCAGGAAATCACACTCCTTTTTACCTGAATTATTTCAGAAGTGTCTTAACTGGTCTTGCTACCTTTTCATTGTTCCCTTCTTTAACCCATCCTTCACCCAGCTGCCAAAGTAACCCCTCTCAACTGCCCAGGTCTGGCCTGCCCATATTATTATTTCCCTTAAAGTCTGTAAGTATGGTTCCTCAGGACTCCTGGAACAAAATAACAAAAATTCTATCCCCTTTGAGCACTCTCTCCTGCAAGCAATGGGCCACTCATTTGTCCTATACTTTTATATAGAATATAAGAACTAGAAGAGATTGTAGAGTTCTTCTAGGCTGCCCCTTTTCCTCATTTTGAGGGTGAAGAAACTGAGGCCTATCAATGTGAAGTGGTTCTAACTGGCCATGGGAGAACCAAGATTTGAACTACAGTTACCTCTTCCACGTTGTGGCTTTCCCCATTGTGGTTTTGGTATATTGTAGGTTAGCAGAAGAAGGCAGACTGGAATTTTTGTGGAAACTGCAAACAACCCATGAAGGCCAGCAGATGCATAGAGCCTATGACCAAATACTTAAACCAAATTTTACAATAAGGTACTGTAAACATCCCATAAAAGAAAAAGAAAAAAATCAAACTTCTCATACAACGGGAGGGTCAAAAATTTTTATGTGGATTTTCCAGATCGTTGCAGGGTGGATGGGTGCTTTGCCCCTAACCCTAAGATGTGGAAGGGATAGCTGTATTATGAATCTTTTGATGTCCTACCTAGTGTTCCTTTGAGTACACAACGTTTCATTGTTCAATGTGGTTTCAGGGAACAATGGTAGAATGGAAAACATTCTGGATTTGAAGAATCCTCAGCCTTGAAGTAGGCTTGGGCAGCTAGATGGTGCAGTGGATAGAATGTCAGGCCTGCAATCGAGAAGACCTGAATTCAAACACGGCATCAGACACTTATTAGCTATGTGACCCTAAGCAAGTTGCTTAACCTTGTTTGCCTCAGTTTCTCCATCTGTATAATGATCTGGAGAGAAAAATGGTGCAACACTCCAGGATCTTTGCAAAAAAAAACCCAAAATGGAGTCACAGAGTCAGAAATGACTGAAACAAATGAACAACAGCCTTGAATATCTCTGTTGAAATTCTCCTCTTTCTTCAAAACCCAGGCACTGTCTCCTCTATGAAATCATCCCTAATTCCCTTGGTGAGAAATGATTCCTTCCTTCTTGATTCTCTCAAGCCACTCTCACCTTGGTTTTGAGCTTCCTCGTATTCTAACTTTTGTCACAGTTATTTGTATACCTGTTTCTACTTTCTTACTAGATTAGAAACTAAAAGAGCATAATGACTGTGATGTTTTTCATTTTTACATGCCCACAGTCCAGAACAATGTTTGGGGCATAATATACCAACATATACATTTGTGGAATTGATTCAAATCAAATAGATCAATGGCAAAAGTTAAAATTCTGGGTCTTCAATCAGAAAATTAAGAAAAGTGAAAGTTGACAACAGCCTTCTTTTTATTTTATTTTATTTTTTGGAGGGGGGAAGGCAGGGCAATTGGGGTTAAGTGATTTGCCCAAGGTCACACAGCTGGTAAGTGTTAAGTGTCTGAGGCCTGGATTTAAACTCAGGTCCTCCTGACTCCAGGGCCGGTCCTCTATTCACTGTGCCACCTAGCTGCCCCAATAGCCTTCTTTTTATTAAAAAAGGCAGATCTTTAAAATTGGAAGTCTTTTCATTTTCATTTTCTTTCTTCCATGGAATGCAGTGACTGCTAGAGGCGTGTTTATGTCTGACATCCATTGAATATTAAATATAATGTCATGGAAAGGTCATTGGTCTTTTGGTTGAGAAACTTGAGTTTGAATCTTACCCCTGCCACTTACTATTTGTGTAACAATGGACAAGGAATTTCCTCTCTCCAATCCTCAGTTTATCTCTCTGCAAATAAGGATAATAATACTTTCACTGTTTATATCATAGGAATACTATGAGGAAAGTGCTATATAAATCTTAAAAATGTAATTAGTGCAAATAATTACTAAATATTGATTGAGCAACTATTATGCAGTAGGATGGAAAGAATACTGAACTTATAGTCCAGGTATCTGGCTTCAAAATATGGCTTTTCTCTTTTCCACCCATGTGACTAAGGCAGGTCTCTTGAGGCCCAAGTTTCTATATCTCTAAAATAAGGAGGTTGGAAAAGATGACCTTTAAGGCCACTTCCAGCTCTAAATCTATAAATTTATGAGAAAAGCGTTGTGCTAGGTTCTACAAAGGATATGAAAAATACAAAATGCAGTCCCAGTCTTCCTGGACCTTCATTCTTGAAGAGGACCATAACATCAGGGCGATGATGACATGACTTGCAGTTGACTTTGACTTGAATGACAGAGGGTTGTAGAAGGTCACCAGCCTCACTTTCTCCTCCAGAGTCCTCTGGGTCCAGTGGCCAGACATTCATCAGGATGACTGGAGATGGCCCAGGATGCAATGGGACACCCAGGACCTTTTAGGCTAAGGCCTTTTTAGGTTCTTACCTTGAGTGAGATAAACCCTCCTGGACCTTATTACCAGTCAAGTCAACAAACCTTTACCAAGCACTTCCTATGTGCCAGGCAATACACTAAGTGCTAGGAATACAAATATAGACAAAAAGGAAGATAGTCCCTGTCGTCAAGGAGATTCCATTCTAATAGGGTAAGAAAATATATAAAAGACGCCCAAAAAGGAAGAACGTAGAGAAGCAGAAGGTATCTTGGGGGTAAGGGAGAAGCTATTAGTGAGTACCAAATGCAGAGAGTGATGAATGCCTAGTCTGGGCCCTTTCTCAAAATGAGCTCACCAGTGAGAGAAGGGGAACACGGGAATGGATGGGGGGGATGGTGGTGAAGCAAGAATTCAAGGAAACAATAAACTCCTGCCTCTGAGGAAGATAACAGTTTGCAACAGTGACCATCCTACAGCTATAGAGAGATGCAAGTCAATGGACATTTATTAAGAAACTTCTATGCTCCAGGCATAGGGCAGCTAGGAAGCGCAGTGGATAGAGTGTCTATAGTGGAATCAGGAAGACTCATCTTTCTGAGTTCAAATCTAGCCCCAGGTTTTACCCTGTGTTAGCCGTGTTACCTTAGGCAAGTCACTTAATGTTGTTTATCTCAGTTTTCTTATCTGTAAAATGAACTGGAGGAGGAAATGACGAACTGTTCAAGTATCTTTCCCAAGAAAACCCCAAATGGGATCACAGAGAGTTAGACACGACTGAAAATGATTGAGCAATAAATGGGCCAGGCTGTGTGCCAAGTGCTAAGGATATGGAAAAAGGCAAAAATAGGCCCTCCTCTCAAGGATCACATAGTTTAAAGGGGGAGATAATATTCAAACAGCTATGTACAAGCAAGATATAGACAGGATTAATTGGAGTATATCTCATAGGGAAGGTGCTACTAGCAATAAGGGGGGCTGAGAAAGGCATCTTGCAGAAGGTGGGATTTTAGCTGAGGTTCAAATAAAGCCAGGAAAGCCAGGAGGCAAAAGAGGAGAGAGTCTTAGATTCAGAGAAGGCATTGTAAAGAGTGTATAATATTGGAGGAGGTAGAACAGAGCAAAATTGGTAGAAGAAAAGCCAAAAGTATCCTTTCTTTCCTTGTAGTCATCTACGATGCCATGTACATTGCTTTGCCTATGATGGACGTTCAATAAATGTTGACTGACAGACCCAAGGACGTTACAGCAGTTTGAAGGGTAGAGAATTTAATATTAAAATCCATCTATTGTTTTTATGTTTTAATTTCAGTAAAGGGAACATGAAGGATGAGGGCAAAGGCTAACATTTTCATTTGCCTCACCTAAAGTCATATTGGCAGGGGCCCTCAGGGTAAAAGAAGGAAAGGATGAGGTGCGGAATGGGAATGGGTATGAAAAAGTCATAATAAAATATCTAAGCGCCAGAGCCTGAGAATAAAAACAGATGAATTTCAGTCAAAGAACAAAAAGGAAAATGTATAAAGACATGATGTGGAAAAATTCAACCATCGGGTAGACTTTGTGTGAATGTTAAGAATAAGGAGGTAAGAAAATTAAGGAAAAAACTTTAATACCCAGCTCAGTAGGCAGTCTGCTGGTATTTCTGCTTGAGGGCACACAGTGTTCTTTTTGTTGGGACTTTTTTAATGTTTGAAAGGTGAGTGGGGGAAACCAAGTTTACTTTTGGAGAGGGATGCTTTCAAACAACTTAGGGAAGCAAAGAGAAATGAAAGGATAGTTTGTTAGAATTATATCTATTGGTTTGGAAAAGAACCAGCAGAAATTAGCAGTTGATGGAAATATTAATAATCAAGAAATCATCAGAAGGAGGTGGCTGATAGAATCTATTAGAAACTTGGCTGTTTATGAAGTAAGGGATGTAAATAGGATAGTGTTTTGGACAGTACAGAGCAATGAAAATATAGGTGACCCTTGGGTCACAAAAATTCACTGACAAGAATGACTGTATACATCCTTTAGAGGATAACAGATGTAGGATATGAAGAGAAAGGTCCTCTACTCCAGCAGACTTTAAAGTGTGGTCTGGGGTCCTTGAGGTCTCCAAGACCCTTTCAGGGGATCCATGAAGTCAAAACTATTTTGATAATAGTGCTAAGATGTCTTAACTTTCAGTATGTAACCTACATAAACAAAAGCTCCTTGGGTGGTGTCGTCAATAATTTTTAAGAGTATCATGGGGTCCTGAGACCAAAAAGTTGGAGAACTGCTGATCTCGTACAAAATTCTCATTTTACTTGTGAAGAAACTGAGGCTCAGGGAGAAAAAGGGATGAAAAGAGATAGCTACATAGTGTAGCAGACAGAGCACTAAGTTTGGAGTTAGGGGATCCTAAATGTAGCCTCATACACTTCATAGCTTTGAGATCTTTGGCAAGTCATTTAATCTCGACCTGCCTCAGTTTTCTATTCTATAAAATGGGAATAATATTAACACCTACTATAAAGTTCAGATTCTCCTGTCCAAGGAACCCTGTAACTCCCCCATAATTATTGTTGTTGTTTTTTTTGCTTTTTGGAGGGCAATTGGGGTTAAGTGACTTGCCCAAGGTCACATGGCTAGTTTTGTATGTGTGTGTGTGTTAAGTGTCTGAAGTCAGATTTGAACTCAGGTCCTCCTGACTCCAGGGCTCGTGCTCTACTCACTGAGCCACCTAGCTGCCCCTGTTCTTTTTATAGCAAAGGAAGAGACCATGGAGCTGTAGACTGATTATATGTAGTAGTTTCACCAATCATTGTGAATACTTACAAATGGGCAATCTTTGGTCTGGGGCAGCAACCCTACAGTTCTGTGGATCCTCGTTGAAGAACCCCCAAATCTCCATGGTAATTATAAAAAACAGACAAAGGCAGGAGGAGCTAGAGAGTGCATCACCACTGATGGGTAGATATTTTTGGTTTTCTGCCTAGTAATGAACTTGGGAGTTTAGCCAATGTTATGCCCAAACATATGGATCATGTACTGGTCACAAATGGGTCACAATATTCTCATTATGACTTTAATGGGTCGTGGTGTCTTAAGTTTTGACACTGTAACACAAATATAATTTTATAGTTAAATCGTAATTGTAAACAGGTCACCATGTCCAGGTTTCCACCTTTCATAGAGTTTAAGTTTTTATGGCTTTTCACTTATTATTGTATTTTAAGACTTTTCCCCCAATTTGAATCCTACACCTACTTACCAGGGATGTTGTGAAGATAAAATGACATAATATTTGTAAAGCACTTTGTAGACTTTAAAGTGTTATAAAATACTAGCTATTATTAGTATGAAGGGATGTGCCCAAGGTCCCAAGGTCACACAGATATTAAATGACAGAATTCAAACCCAGATCTGCTGTCAGGTCTACTGTTTTTTTTTTCCCACTGTGTACTACATTGATTTAGGCTCAATCATTTTCATGAATCCACTCTAGAGAGAAACTATGCTCTGGAAAATACTGAATTTGAGGGGCTTATTCTCTCATTTTTTCACTAATACTATTATTTTCCTTCATGTACACGTTATGTCAAACTTTGATAACTTCTTAATTTCATATAATAATAATAGCTAACATTTATGTAATGTCTACTATGTGCTAGGGCACTGTGCTAAACATTTTACAATTGTTATCTCATTTGATCCTCACAATAGTCCTGGGAGGTAAGTGCTATTATTATTATTCCCATTTTACAGATGAGGAAACTGAGGCAAGGTGATTCACCCAAAGTCACACAGCTATTAAGTGTCTGAGGCTGAATTTGAATTTAGGTCTTCCTGATTCCAGGTCTAGCAATCTATCCACTGTACCACCTAGTTGTCCTCTGATTCAGATAACCTTCATCACTGGATAAGGGACAGTTTAACTCTACTAATGAAAGCAGCTATCTGTTGAACAGATGAACCATTAGAAGGCTTACTTATTCTTGCTTTGAGACACCAGAGTAGATCATAGGATTTGGAACTAGAAGCAACCTCAGGGGTCCCAATAAGTTCATTTTATATTTAGTACAGTGGAGCCCCACATGTATAGTGAAGTTCCACATATGGTGAGGGTGCTGTCCTTGTGTGTGTCTTGAAGGGAGGTGGAATGGACATCTCTAGTCTTCTCTCCTTCCACCCTCCTCCAAAGGAAACTTTTCTTCCAGTAGGGGAAGCAGGATGTTGGGGCCAGAGGCTACTACTCTGCATACCTTAGAGGAAGGACAGGTGAGTAGTAGACTAGAATTATATCTATCAGCTCCCTTGAGTATTATTAATCTTGGGGATATGATTTCTGATTTGCTAATTTCTGATTGCTTGTCATTTTTGAGGGAAAGGAAGACTTAAGTTCTATATGCAAGACGACTTTTTCCTACCTACTACCAATTCTGCAATGAACATATATAGAAAGTATCTAAGAAACCCGTTTATGCAAATCCATAGCAAAACAGACATCAGAGAAAGTATACAAAGGAGAATCTATACCAGACAATACAGAGTGAAGGAGCTCTCTCCTTCATTGAAAGGTAGTTCAGTTAAACCAAGAGAGTACCCTAGATCTCACCCCAAAGAGAATTCCCTGAAGTCTCTAGAGTAGCAAGCTGGAGACAGGACATATCAGCACTGCCAGCTGCAGTCATATCTTTCCCTTCAGTCACCTGAAGTGGGGTTGGTATCTTTCATCTACTCTCTTGAATCTGGAAGCCAACTGGACTCTCAAAGAAAACCTGAAGCTTGATCAGTTCCCAAAGGGGAGGGGCAGGACTGACTGGGACTTTGAAGAGTATTGAAAGGGAACTGATCAAGAACTGAAGCTCTTGCCTCTCACCAACTCTGCTTCACTCCTTGTACAGGACAGGGTGCTCATTTCCACCAATAAAGAGAGAGTCCCATATTAATGGGTTTTGGAACAAGGGTTACAGATAAATGAAAAAAACTGAGGACTAGATAGGATAGGAGATTTGTCCAACATCATATTCCTTGCAGAGTGAGGATTTGGACCTAGGTCCTTTGACTCCAAATACAATGACCATGCTATTACATTATGTTGCCCCTAAGAACCTGGCAGCTGGGACCTATGACACCTCCCTCAAGCTGGGATCTATGACACCTTATGTAACCTCTAGGTTACATGATTTGAAGGCCAGGACAAAGATTTTTCCCTAAAGATAGGAAGACTTTGAGAGGAAAGGTGCCAGCAATGGGTTTGATACCAAGTTGCATGGGGCAGCCTTGTTAGGTGGTTTATTTTTTGTGCTCCTTGGCTGCCATGGAGAATGTAAGATAAATTTAGGTGTGGAGAAGAGAAAGATGGGAAGAATTATTTTGTAAGAGGTTAATGGAAACTGACCAAACTCATCAGGGTCAGGTAAGACTAGAGAGAGTATAAAAGTGAGGTTCAAGGCCAGGAGAGAGGTCTTCCCTCTTTGACTGCTTTCTATCTACTCTATGTAGCTTGTATGTCCCTATTTATATACACATTGTCTCACTGATTAGAACGTAAGCTCCTTGAGGTCTGGGGAATTTTTGCCTTTTATTTCTCCAGCATTCATCACAGTTCCTGGCACACAGGAAGTGCTTAATAAATCGTTGTTGATTGATTGAATGAATTTCCCAATATAAGCATGAATCAGCAAGGGTAACAGAGGGATATTAGAACCACCTCTGCATTGATAATTAATATTTGCATAATTAGTAAATGCTACAAAACATGATGTGATTTATTGTTTTGTGGATTTTCTAGACTTAAGAAAATAATGAGGAAAATATGAATAATGCAAATGAAGCTTAAAAGTGTGTAATCCCTACATTTTCCCCTCAGAGAGCTGGTTATTAAATATTTATCAGCACAACCTCTGAGGCAGGCACCAAGATGGATCATGGTGCAATAGAGCAGATGAAGGTAAAATCCAAAGGGGAAAAGGTCAGAAGAGCCAGAAAATGTTCTGTATTAGGATCAGAAACAATAACAGAGGTACACAAGGGTCCAAGCTCCTGATGTCTCAACAAGGCAATGTGGTATTTTTAGAGAATCCATACTCATCAAGGAACTGGCCTTGTAGAAGCAAGTTGTACCATCTAGTGGGGCCTTGAAATTCTTCTTGTGTGTCATTGTTGGCCCCTTACCCAAGGTGCTATCTAGGGGGGAGAGGAAGTCCTTACCTGCATATAGAAGTGCTCCCAAGTCTCTAAAATGTAACCTTGGACTTTGTGCAGCTATGCCTAGCTTAAATCCAATTCACTTGCAAGTGGATATGGCAGCCTCATGGTGTCATTGGTCCTCTTGGAGAATGAAGGGTGAACAACAACCACAAAGATGTAATCTCCTCCTCTTCACTTTTTTTTTAAAGCAAGCCCAGATTTAATCCAGGTCATCCCGACACTGGAGCCGGTGCTCTTACTCGCTGAACCACCTGGCCACCCCTAAGCAATTGGGGTTAAGTCACTTGCTCAAGGTTACACGGCCAGTTAGTTATTTCTGGGTGTGGTGCTGAGTATCTGAGCCTGGATTCGATCCCCAGGTCATCCCGACTCTGGAGCCGGTGCTCTTATTCGCTGAGCCACCTGGCCACCCCTCTCCTCTTCCCTTCTAATGTCCTGGATGCTTCCGTCCTGGTAGAGAGCAGTTAACCAGCCTGCAGGAATAGTTTCTTGATGTGTTCAGGATTATTGTTTGAAAGACTACTGGAGTTAGATTCCCTTATCAGGAGTGAAGCATGGGCCTCAATGTGGAGATGAGAACGTCTCATTGCAGAATTCAAAGGGACCTCAGAGGTCCTACCCTTTTGGTCTAACCTATGTTTAGAGCATGGATATCATTTAATCATCATTATATTAATAGTTGACATTTACATCCTTTTGCACATTGGATCTCTATGGATCCTTATGAGAACCCTGTGAGGTAGGACTCATTGTTTTCTTATTTTACAGATGACAAAACTGAAGCTCAGAGAGCTGATTTTCCTGTGGTCACACAGTTGGTAAGTACATGAAGCAAGATTTAGATCTCATCTCTCCCATTTTCAAGTTTAGCATTCTTTCAAGGCCACTTCTGCATAGTGCTTCCAGCAAGTGGTCATTTTGCCTTCACTTCAAGACCCCTAGTGACAAAGTTAGTGGATAAAGTGTTGGTTAGAGTCAGGAAGACATGAGTTCCAATCTGGCCTCAGAGACTTACTAATTGTGTGACCCTGGGCAAGTCACCTAACACTAGTTTCCTCATTTGTAGAATAAACTGGAGAAGGAAGTGACAAACCACTCCAGTATCTTTGCCAAGAAAACCCCGAATAGAGTCACCAAGAGTTGGACACAACTGATAAATGACTGAATCACACCAAAAGCTACAAGGAACTCCCTGGCCTCAGAGGCAACCCATCTCACTTTTAGACAGCGGTAATTGTCTGGAAGCTCTTTTGTATGATAAACTGAAACACACCTCCTTGTAAACACCAACTCACTGGTCCTTATTTGCACAAATGTAGAAACCACCAGTACCTTCTCTACACTCAGGAATCCTTCAGTTATTCAAACGGGGGAGTTACATTTAGTCTTTTCTTTCCTGAGCTAAGCATTCTGGGCTAAGTCATTTCTTTAATTAATAATCATTATAGGACACAGTTTCCAGTCTCTGAATGTGCCCTGGTTTATCAGTGTTCTCTTTAAAGTGTTGCTCCTTAAGATGGATATAACATGGGTCTCCTGATATCAACTAAGGCAGAGTATAGGGAGGCTCTCATGTCCAATGCTTTGGACACTAGGCTGTTATTAATGCAGCCTCAGATTGAATTAACTCTGCTGGCTTCCAGAGCACACTACTGACCCATATTGAGGTTGTAGAATTCATTAAAACCCAAGGGTCCTTTTCACATGACCTACTTTCCAGCCACATCTCCTCCATCCTTTTCTTGTGAATTGGTCTTTAAAAAAATCCCCATGTTGGATGCCACTTTTATTCCTGCTAAGTCTCAGTTTGTTTGTTTCAGCATGCTATTCCAGTTGGTTGGAATCTTTTTTGCATCTTGATTCTGTCATTCAGTATGTTCACTGTCATCTGCACATGATAATTTATGCCTTTCTTCAAGTGACTTATAAAAATATTGAAAGGAAGAGCGTCCAGAACAGAGTTCTAAGGCAATCTACCCCACTGCTGCTTGACCCCTATCTATAAATCATAGAATATGGGGTAACCAGTGGTGAACCCTCTTAGCTATGCTATTATCCAAACTTTAATTTTCTGTCTTGCCAGCCAGCATCCCGATGATGGGCTTGGCCAAATGCCTTGCTAACACCCAGTTGTACCATCGTGACTCCCTGGAGGACAGAGATTATTTTTACCTTTCTTTGTATTTCCAGCACTTAGCACAGCGCTTGACACACAGTGGGTGCTTAGGGAACATTTGTTCATTTGGCATACACTTTCTTTTCTGAGTTGTTAGGCTAATAACTCAGTCACAAAATAAAATAACATTACTTAGGTGTGTCATTCTTTGTAAACTTTTGAGGAGATCTTGGGTGGGGTAATGAGAAGGAACATGAGAACTGCAGGTCAGGTAGTTCATAACTCACAGGTGGGCAAGTGGGCATGCATATGGTTCCCCTGACCTTCATTATAAAGGGCAAATATAAACAGTGTCATGGACATACAGAAGGATGCATACTTAGGTTGAGAAAAGAATTCTGGCTCTATGCCCATGCCCTTATGTCTGATTGTTGTTGCTGGATTCACAGGGACCAAGTGGAAGATGGCATTTAGGGGCAGCCAATCAGTGGCTACCTTTGGGTGGGTTCCTTTTCCTTGCCAATCATAAGGAAATTATGAATAGTAAAGTTTGCTAACTTTGCACACACAGATTAGATGAAGTTTGCTCAACTGGCTGTGATGGGAGAGAATTGCATTTCTTGCCTACATGGAGCATACTAAACCAATTTTGGGGTACATAAGAACTTCTTGGTACCTACGTGGGTCAATCAGTAGTCAAATATGTATTCACTTCTGTTAGCTAGTGCCTAGTAATAGACCAGTCCTCACAAAATCCATATTGATTTATAACAATTGTTTTCCTTTCTAAATGCTCACAATTTATTCCCTTTAAATGATGTAGACTAGAAGTTTGTTGAAGGCAGCAGGGTCAATTTTGTTTCTGCCTTTGTATTCCCAGCCCTGGAGAAAGGCAGTCAAGAGAACATAAAGAACTTTTGACCTCTTCCTTATTTTCCTAACTGTAATTTCAAAAAGGCTATCTACTTACTTATTGAAGGTATTTTTGATAATACCAGAAGCAGGTGGGATTTCAGTAGAGGTAAAAGATCACTTCTTTTACAGTCAACAATTTCCTGAAAAATTTAGAGAATAAAAGATCCCAATGTGTGTATTGTTTCTCAACTGTAAGAAAGCATTTGATTGATGGATTAAAATGCTGCTTTCAAGGTTTTCTTCCAGCCTGAGGTCTCTCACATAAGATTCTTTTTTTTAAGAGATTTACTTAGCCCTAACAGAGGAAAGATATGTGTGTGTATATGTATGCATGTATATGTGTGTGTGTAAATATGTGTGTATAGATATGTATGTATGTATGTATTTGGAGCAGAGAAGGCAAGGCATTTGGGATTAAGTGACTTGCCCAAAGTCACACAGCTAATAAGTGTCAAGTGTCTGAGGCCGGGTTTGAACTCAGGTACTCCTGACTCCATTCACCTATTTGCCCCAACAATATTCTTAAAAGATGCAAATAACCTTGTTTAATGACTTTCCATTATTATTTTCAAGTGCATGAAACATATTCACCAAAAGTGCCATTGTCATGGAGGATGTTTGACAGAGTCCTAAGAGAGGGAGACTTCCCTATAGATTAGGGATTCTTAACCTTTTGGGTGTACGTGTATGTTCTAGACCCCTTTCTCAGTCTGGTGAATACTACAGACCCCTTCTCAGCATACAGTTAGCCTTTCCACATCACAGGGAAGTTAGGTGTGCTGACGCCCCCTGCAATTTGGAAAATCTGTTTAAAAAATTTTAGGCACTCCCTTTATACCACAGAAGTCTGAATTATTATGGTATTAAAATATAAAATATGTTGCTATTATGTAATATTATATGTATGCATATATATTATGCATTTCTGAGTTTCTTAAACTTTTTCTGTGTCATCTGCTGGCCTTCACATGTTGTCTGCATCTTCTACAAAACTCCCCCAAAATTCCCATTTAATTTCTTAGGCCAATCTGTGATATATTGAAACTGTGAAGGGAAAAGTTGAGATGTGGAAGGGATAACTGTAATGTTTTTAGATGCATAAAATGGTACATAGGATTACAAAGGAAACCAATCATCCTGAAATGCAGTTATCAAAATGTTAAGAAAACAACAACAAATTCGTGGACCTCAGGTTAAGACATCCTGCTGTAGGTGGGGAGTACCTCTCAGTTTTCCTGCTTGCATATGACATTTTGCTTATTACATTAAGCCCTGGAACACGGAAGAGCTTTCTCCATTTGATCCACAATCAGTCGAAAGAGTTCCTCTTTATGGTTCCTAGCACTATGACCTTTGGCAAGTCATTTGGGTCTCTTTAGGCTCAGCTTCTTATCATTAAAAAGAGAGACTTGTATTCAATGATTTCTAACATCCCTAAATCTGTGAACTTGTGGCATGATTTTTTCCATCTACCCTAAGGAAGAGTTTTTCCAATCATTGCTTTCTTGTCCCCAGTGAAGCATAAAAACTCTAGTTATTTTGAGCAGTATTCACAAGCCTCAGGTCCAATTATGCTTAAGCCTTAATCTTCTCTCAGTCCCTCTTCACCCTTTTATCTTCATCCTTGGTTCTCAGGTATATAGGAGGAAAGATCACAGATCATAGATCATAGAGTCATCCAAGAGATTTGGAGCTGGAGGGGTCCAGCCTGATCATATTGCCAATGTGGAACTGAGACTCACAGAAAGTAACGGACTGGTCCAAGGTCACACAGATAGGAAGTAACAGAATCAGCATGCAATTTGATTCCAAATCCAGCATATTTTCTACATTGAAATCTGAGTCCTTTACAGAAGTCACATTACTCTTTATTTTTTGCTTTTTTGGAGGGCGATTGGGGTTAAGTGACTTGCCCAAGGTCACATGGCTAGTTTTTGTGTTAAGGGTCCTCCTGACTGGTGGGCTGGTGCTCTATTTACTGCATCACCTAGCCGCCCCACACATTACTCTTTAGACTCTTTAGAAACCCTCTACTCCTTTCCTTCCTTATAATAACAATAATAATATGATTAATAATAGCATTTATATATAGCACCCTAAAGTTTGCAAAGTAATTTACCTGTATCATCTCAATTGAGATATCACAACCAATCAGAATTCCTCCCTTGAGTCTCCTGGCTGTACTTTTTCTTCCTCTAATCTCCCCATCCTCCCAATCCCTCTTGAAGAGACTTTCCTCTTCTAGTGTTTGAGATCGTGTATGTTAGCATAGCAAGGAAAGATGCATCACTGAATCACAGAGGCTTATGGAAATCGGGTTCAGTTTTGGCCATGAAAGAATATGCTGGTAATTAGTTCTCTAAAATCCGTAATATTAACACCTAACATTTATGTAGTACTGAATGTGCCAGACACTGCACTAATTATTATCTGATGTGATCCTCACTACAACTCTGGGAGGTAAATACTATTATTATGTCCATTTTACAGGTTAGAAAACTGAGGCAAACAGATTAAGTAACTTACCCAGAGTAATTTAGCTAATAAGTGCTTAAGATCAGATTTGAATTTAGGTTTTCCTGACTCCGGGGTTTACGTTTTATCCCTTCCTTCTTTCTCTCTGTCTCTGTCTGTCTCTGTTTCTGTCTGTCTGTCTGTCTGTCTCTCTCTCTCTGTCTCTCCCTCCCTCTTCTATACACATATACACACAGATAAATATATGCATACACATATGTATATGTGTATATATGTACCTTTTTCAATACTATTCAATAATATCTAACACATTCATCCTGCCACGTATGCATCCAACATACTTCAGTAGACAAAAACAATGTAGTGATGGCTGATATTTGAGACCAATTTATTATGTATGATTCTGTGGACATTTAGTTCAGGCAGAGAAGGAAAGGGGTCATGTAGCATGTCATGTCATGACAGTTAGGCAGTGTTGTTGGATGGTGCAGAGATCCCATGGGTGGTGCCCTTTTGTCTTAGTATATTCTCCAGCCCGTTTAGGCAGGATAGTCAGGAGGCTATGTCTGGGTGAGATACCTGGGGACATCTGTTGTATTAATCTTTTTTTTAAAAATGCATTAATTTTGATGTTGCTTTGTTTCTCTGAGTGCAAGGCATCAACCACAAATAAGCTAATTTGTGGAGAGATCAGAAATCCATTTTATTTAGAATGCCATTCAAGAACACTACCTTTTCTTCATTGTCAACTGCTTGTTGGATACTTAGTACTAGATGTTTCATAGACATCTTCAACTCAACAAGTCCAAAACACAACTTTTTATCTTTCTTCTTCTAATCTCTGCCTGCTTATGAACTTATATATTTCCTACCATATTGCCAGGCATTTACATTGGAAACCTCGGAATCATTCTTGACTCCTCATTCTCGTTTACCCTTCACATCTAATCAGTTTCCAAGTTTTATTGATTTTGCTATGTATCTATATCTATTTCATCTATCTATACACACGTACATGTATGCTGTTATATATGTATACATATACACATACAAATTCCCCCATATATATCTATATATGAAAATCAGTAGACATCTTTTTTCACTCCCAGGGTTACTACCCTAGTTCAGTACCTCATTAGCTTTTGCATGAAATATTGCAGTAGTCTCTTAATTGGTCTCTCAGTCTCTAGTCTATTTCTTGTATAATCCAACTTCCACAGGTTGGAAATTTGATTATTATTGAAGCATAGGTCTGATATATCACTCCAATGTTCAAGAAGACCCAATGACCCTCTCTTGTCTCTAGGATAAAATGTAAATGTCTATGTTTGACTTTTAGAGAACTTCCTAATCTAATTCCAATATGCTTTTTTGAACTTATTGCATAATATATTTTCATGCATTACTAAAACAAGTCAAACTGCCCTCCTTTCTTTACCCCATATATGGCATTTAGTCTCCTGCCTCTATGTTTCCACATTGACTGTCACCCAAGGGAATGCATTCCTTCCATACCTTTGCTTTATAGAATTCCTTAGCATCTTTAAAAATTCAGCTTAATTGTCGTCTCCTATAGGAATCTCTATTCTGATGCTCCCCACTTACTAGTGCCCTTCTCCCTCTCCAGTTACTTTGTATATCTCTCTATCTCTGTTCATCTTTCTATTAATCTATTTTCTATCAATCTTTGTCCATCTCTATCTCTCTGTATCTATCATATATCTGTCTGTTTCTATCAATCATATGTCTGTCTGCCTATCTTTTTATCAGTCTATTTCTTACTATCTATCCATCTCTCTGTCAGTCTGTCCATATGTCTGTATGTCTGTTGTTTCCTCCAATAGAAGGTAAACTCCTTGAAGGTAGGGATTGTCTGATTTTTTGTGTGCCTACCACAGTGCCTGGCTTATAGTAGATACAGAGTAAGTTTCTGTTGAATAGAATTGACTTGAATCATCACCAGTTTCTTTTGTGGGAAAAAGCACAGAAAACAAGAACAGGAGAGACAGAAAGTGATCAGAGGGAGAGGAAGAGAAGAGGGTGCCTGGGAAAAGGCAGTGGAGTCTGGAGGTTAACTTTGAGATGAGCTCGATTGAGAAAGAGGCTTCATTTGCCCCCAACTCTGGTTTCCAGGAACAATGTGCAGGCTGTGTACCACTCTGAATTAATATATGTAACAAATATATGGTGCATCTTAACCTGTAATGGCATAATTTATAGTACAACATGCACACTATACAGAGATTTAAAAGCCAGTAGGAAAAATCTGCACCCTAACAACTGTTCCTCAAATTTCCGTAATTCTTTTTCTCATGAAGGTGTTTTATGCCTATAATCTATTGTTCAACAGTGATACCTATTGGCCATACTAATACTAGAGTCCTCAAATTGTTCCTAAATTTATTTTTTTACTGGCACCCAGAATCTTTCCTGACAATGCAAATTTTAATATATATTCTAGCACATATGAATCAATTTCTCTGACGATACCCTTTACATTACACTGTTTGCTTAATTTCTGGTTGGTGATATGTTTGAACTCGATCATGCCTCACTATGCCCCTCTCCATTGTCCTTTGCATGAACCTTAACTTCATTTCTTTGGTGTCTGTATTGTTCCATGACTTGAAGCCATATATTATCAGAGGAATATTATTGTTAAAGAAGGGCCTTTGTTTCAGGGAGAAGTTTAGGGTCATATAAAACATGCAGAATTTCCAAAGACAATCTAACCATCTTTCCTCCTCTTTACCCCTGGACTCAGACTATTTGCATAGTCTAAGATATGTATATATATGTATATAGATATATATGTTTGTATATAGATATAGACATAGATATCTATATCTAATGTATGTTTGCACAGATATATACACGTATATGTATGTGTATATGTAAATATGTACATTGATGGACCAACTCTGTAGGTTGTCAATCAAGCTCCCTGTTTACTTGGGTAACAGACATTCTTCATTCACTTGATTTTTCCTTTGAAGATAGTTAAGCTGAGTTCTTTTGAATGATTACAGAACGCATTTAGATGGCTCTATAATGTTTCAGGGCTTGACACAATCAGTACAATGTCATCTAATAATGATTATGGTAGCTTGAATTTATATAGCACTTTACATTTTGCAAATTTTTGTTAATATTTTATGAACTGAAAATTATAAATTTACAAATTGTGAATATTTTACAAATATTATCTCTTTTGATCCTTTCAATAGATCTAGGAAATAGGTGATGTTATTATCCACATTTTATGGATAGGGAAACTGAGGCTGACTGAGGAGAGGTGGCTTAGTGCCCAGGATCACACATCTAGTAAGTATCTGGGGTAAGATTTGAACTCAGCACTTCCTGACTCCAGATCCAGGTGCTTTTATCAGTTGACCAGTCTTATTGATTCTCCTTAGGCAATGTCTTTTTTCTTCCATCTTTTCTTTTCCATTCCCACTGCCACAATTCTGTTTCAGGATCTCATTACCTTTCATTTGATTATTGAAAAAGCTTTCTTTTAGTCTTTCTACCCCATCCCCTCCAATCCACTTTACATGCTGCTTTGAGATGAATCCTTTTCATGCACATCCTTAGTCATATCACTCCAGTGCTCACGAAATTTGATTGATTCTCCATTGCCTAGCAAATAAAATTCAAGTGGTAAGCCTAATATTCAGGCCCCCTACAATCTGGCTCCTTCTGGTTCCTTTCCAGTCTCATGTGTACTTTATTAACCTTCATATACCTTATGCAACCATAGACTTTGTTATGTGTAATCCTTCAAAAAAGTTATTTGAAATTCAGTGCAGTGCAACAAACATTTAATAAGTACCTATTGTATAAAAAGTACTATGCTAGAAACCAAAAGACAAAGCAAAACCAATTTCTGCCCTTTAAGAGTTTATATTCTACTGGGGGTATGTGTGTGTATGTGCAAGAGCAAGTTAGTAGAAAGCATACATGAAGAAATTTAAAGTACTATGTGAGATAGAGAGAGAGAGAGAAGAAGAGAGACAGACAGAGACAGAGACATAACAGAGATGGAGAGAAAGAGAGGGACAGACAGACAGATATAACAGAGTTGGAGAGAGAGGGACAGACAGACAGATATAACAGAGACGGAGAGAGAGGGACAGACAGACAGATATAACAGAGATGGAAAGAGAGAGGGACAACAGAGATGGAGAGAGAGAGGGACAGACAGACAGATATAACAGAGATGGAGAGAGAGAGGGACAGACAGACAGATATAACAGATATGGAGAGAGAGGGACAGACAGACAGATATAACAGAAATGGAGAGAGAGGGGGACATAGAGACAGAAAGAGGAGAGAGAGAGAGATATATAGAGAGAGTAGGGAGAGAAAGACAGAGAGGGGAGAGAGATAGACATAGAAAGAGACAGAAACAGAAAGAGGAGAGACAGACAGATAGAGACATAGAAAGAGGCAGAGACACAGAGGATCTGGATAGGAGGGAATCTGGAAAGCCCTGGTATTGAAGGCACAACCTGATTTCTCACCTCTGTTCCTTTGTTGATAGCAGTTCCTTAAATTCCTGGAATATAATCTGCATGGACACTTTCCCCTCTCCCTTACATTTTCCCTCCTGTTGGAATCCTATACAGTGCTTCAAGGCTCATATCAAATGCCACTTCTTCTAAGAAATCTTCTCTAATTACCCCCTCCCCCCAATCAGAAGTGATCTCTTCTTCCTCTGATCTTCCACAGGACTTTCTCATTACATTTTTTTTAGCTTTTAAATATTTTTAAAAATTAAATACTATTTAAAAAATTGAACAAAAATATATTTTCCACCTCTCATTACATTTTACTTTTTGCTGTAATTATTTGAATTCCTACCTTATTGTCCTTACTAGGCCATAAGTTCCTTGAGACCATGCTTTATTTATCTTTATAGCTCCCTCAGTGTATAGAAAAGGACCTTGTAATGAGGGGAGGCACTCAAATAAACATTATTTTAAATTTAATGAAGTTGAAAATGTTACATTGGGAAGATGAAATGATTTCTAAGTAAAAACAGAATTCATGAAAAAATGAAACAAAATTATTGGAGCAGGGCCTGCCATTGGAAATGTTTTGGAGTAGCCAAATTATAGTTTCAATGTTCTTAGCTGTCCCTTCCCCCTTACTGTTCTCTTTTATGATCAATCAACATGCATTTAAGCCCCAGCTATGCATTAGCTATGTGCATGGTTCTGGGGATCCAAAGACAACTCTCAATGGTGCTCCCTTCCTCATTTCTCAGGCCTCCAGTACCATGATTCTTTCTCTGTCTCTCTCTCTCTCTCCACACAGACACACACACATATACATACATATATATGTACATACACACATACTTTATGCACTCTCCTAGAAAGAGCTGAAAACTTCGTCACACTTCCTTCAGTATCTCAAGGATCAATGGTTTCATTGGTGTGGGTACTCCTTTCACTGATGCAGATCACAACTCCTTTCTGCCTTATTAGACAGCCTTCATGAATTGCTGTAGCAGAAGAAATTCATCCCCTGGCTGTTAGCTTTCTAGTGGTGAGCCTTTCTAATCTTGGGCTGGCTCATCTTCCTTGAAAAGACATATATTCTTTTGTTAGACCAAACTCAATGACTTTCCAGTTTAATGGTGCCAAACAGAACCTCTTCTCTGTTGGCAAAACCTTTGAAAACCCAAGATCACCTCCAAGACCCACAATGAGGCCTGGAGTAAGCTAATTAGTACTAAGATATAAGCTGCTGATAGTTGATTAGGCTAATGTGTTTCTTCTCCCTGTGGTATTTATTTTTCAAACTAGGGATAGAAACTTCAAGCCTGAGAAATATAATCCTAATTGTAGCATATAAAGCCTAGACAGAGCCCTCTGGGGAATGTGAAGGCGGAGAGTTAGTAGACAGAGGGCCTGGAGCCAGGAAGCCCTGAAGGTTCAGATCTGACCTGAGACATTTATTAGCTGTGTGACTTTGGGCAAGTCATTGAACCTCTCTGTGCCTTAGATTCTTCATTTATAAAATGGGAATAAAAATCTCACCTCCCTCCCCGTGCTGTTGTAAGGATCAAATAAGGTGATACTTTCAAAGCTCTTAGCCCATTAAGAGGTACATCATAAATGCTATATAAATATTAGCAATTAGCATCATTATTATTATTATCTTTTCGAAGTAGATTTTGCATCTAGTGTTATTCTATATCCTATAAAGATGCATCTTTTTCTTGTTTGTTTATGGTGGAGGACATGGAATCCGCTTTTGTGATTCTAGTCATCACAATTGTAATTTCGTTTTGAAAATGAAGAGTGCCTGAAAGTTGGCATTTTTTCCTCATGCAATTCAGCACTCATATCTAGATTGTTTGAATCTTGTTTGCACTGTATTTTTATTCTTCCCCAAATAGCATTTCCAGCCCTTGAGACAGCTAATTAGACAAGCAGAAAGGGTGGCAGCTTGATTTATTGTGACTACAGTGTTTAAAATTTTTCTTTCAGCTAGAAACATTGCTTTTAGGTAGACTACAAGGACAAAGTGGTCAGTGTGGTGTCATATGAGATTATAGTTTTGTTTTATTTTAATGAGAATCTTGGATATCTTTTCCAAGAGTAGCCATACCTTCTGTACTTTCCCTCTTCTTATCATTCTCCAACCCCCTCCCCCCAAACTGGTTAGTTTCCAGATATCTTCTTATAGCTGTCAATTCCCAATTTTCTCTGACTTCATTATCTTATACTTAAATCTTATCCCAGTTTCTTTTGGTTCCAAATGTGTTGTGTTCTGGTTTGTAAGCATTTATCCAAAGCAGCCTGGGGATGCTTTTCTCCTGATGGGTTGTTCTCTGCCTCACCAATGTTTGGCATTCACACTTAAAATCAGCAGAAGTTTTTGTTTCAAAGGAAAAATAAGAAAAAAAAAGAAAGCAAGAAAGTGGAGGTCATACTTAGGTTGCTTTTCACAAGGCACATCTGTTAAATCCCAGGTTTCAGTGGCATTTAGCCATTGGTTTTACAGATTCCATATTTCATCCATCTCCCTCTGGGTCTTAAAACTAAAAACAGGATCACAACAGGTTTGTGAAAATGGAGTTTCTTCTGCATGCTGATGAGTAGCTGCCAAATGGATTAAGTGGTTAAGTCTTCCAGACTCAAGCCTCTAGTAGCTGTAGACAGACCCCCACGCTCATCACCACTTCTCTTGTGTTTAGCGTTGCTCCATATCCAGATTCCTGGTTGTAATCAGCCTTGCTTTGGGCTCAGCTTGAGAGTCACTTTGGTGCTGGGGAAGGAGGTAGCTACTGTAGCATCAAGTGTGGATTTAGAAGATGATTCTTGGCTTTCAGCACATCAGAAAAAAAGCTATGATAATTAATTTCTTCTGTTACTCTTTGTAGCAGCAAGAACCCCAGTGTCCCCAGGGTGGCTGCTCACACAATAAAGGAAAGCAACTCAAAATGGGTTAACAAGCTTACTTCAATCAGTCAGACATATATCCTTTACCTTGTTCAGGGGAAAAAGGTCAGCACCCCGAACTTCAAAGTATACAGACAGAATTATCAAGACAGAAACAGATCAAGTAGACAGTTTTCCAAACTGTCCAACCATTACATCCATACCAAATCAACATCTGGGTTTCAACATCTGGGTTTTTCAAAGCCGGGGGGCTCTGGACAATGGCTTCCCATAATCCAGATCAAATCACAGAACACTTCTCAAAGTGAGTCCCAAAACAAAGCTCTACACATCAGGGCTTATATAGCCTTCTCCTGGCTCAGAGAATGTAACAACCTTATTGACTCACTGGCCAATCAAGAAGTATCTACTGAAAAACAAGCCTCCCACCCCAGGCTCCAGGTGCACTTTAGCCTAGGGGCAGGGAAGATCTTTAAAATTTGCATTCCCATTACACTCTTTCAACCACAGATCTTCCACATTAGTCACCCTTTTGGACAGAAGCCATTTGGTGGCTTCTGAGTTATTTTCTCATCAAGTGTATGATGGGAATTACCTTACTGTGTGTAGTTTTCTCTTATAGTGCATTTAGCAAGTAGATTCTTTCTGGGATCTCATCACTACCATAATATGTTCTAAAGAATGACCTTTAAATATGATGACTATATTTATGCCCTAGATTTTTTTAAAAGAATTTTTTATTTACTTTTAGTTTACAACGTTTAGTTCCATAATTCCTTGAGTTCCCAATTTTCTCCCCCTCTCATTCTTCCCCCCACCATGGCAGCATGCAATCTAATATAGGTTGTACAAATACCTTCACACTAAACATTGGTCAAGTTGTAAAGAATTATAACTAATGGATAGATTATAGATCATAATGGAATGATCAATGAGAAAGAAGGAATAAAGCAAAACAAAACACAAAGGAGAGAGAGCAACCAGTTTGCTTCAATCTGCATTCAGACTGTAGTTCTTTCTCTGGATGTAGATAGCCTTTTCTGTTATGAGTCTTTTGGAGTTGTCTTATAACCTTGTATTGATGAGAGGAGCCCAGTCTGTCAAAGTCAGTCATCACAGATACGATGTGTTGATAACTGCGTACAAAGTTCTCCTGGTTCTGCTCTCCTCACTCAGCATCAGTTTATATAAGTATCTTCATGTTATTATGAAGTCCATCTGCTCCTCATTTCTCATAGAACAATAGTGTTCCATTACATTCACATACCACAACTTGTTTAGCCATTGATGGGCATCCCCTTGATTTCCAATTCTTTGCCACCACAAAAAGAGCTGCTATAAATATTTTTGTACATACTGGTTCTCCTCCCACTTCTCTGATCTCTTTGGGATACATCCCTAGAAGTGATATTGCTGGGTCAGAGGGTATGCACATTTTTATAGCCCTTTGCATGTCCTAGATTTCATAACAGTTCTGATTCCCAGTCACAGAATAGTGGGAGGTATATCTTCATAGAACAGAGCATATGCCATAAGAATGTCCTGCATTCTGGTATCCTGTATTTTTGCAAATACTTACTGAATGAACAAAGTCAGAAAATATTTAAATCAAGATCCTTAACCTGAGGTCTGTGAACTTGTCTTAAAAATAGTTTGATACCTGTGTTTCAGTATCATTGGTTTCTTTTATAGCTCTATTTTTATGTATTTAAAAACATTCTTTGAGCAAACAAGTCATTTTTGACTATTATAAATACTCAAATTAAGTATAAAGGATATATGAAGAAACATGCTATTTGCATCTAGAGAAAGAACTGATAAATATAGGTATGTATAGAATAATTTTGCATATACATTTTTGTGTCTAATGGTTGCTATCTTGAGGGTGGGGGGAGAGAAGAAAAAAAGAAAAAAGTTAGATGATAAATTTATTATATATTTAAAGGAATAGCACGTGGTACATACTAGATTTTCTGTTTCATGTGTAATCATCTTTTATTACACTATGTTATAGAATGCTTATTTTATTTCTTAAAGTAAAAATAAAATAAATTAATAAAATAAATCCAGGGACTCCTAGTTACCAGAAAAAAACCACATAAAAAAACATTCTGAGAAAGGGTCCATAGGCTTTACCAAACTGCTGTTGGGTTCCATCAAACAAAACAAGAACTCCTGCCTTAAATTTAGACCTGTGATTTCATCTGTTTAGGGAACTCTCTTCACAGATAGGGATGGGTATCTCCTTTGCAGCTTAATCTCAGAATATTACTTGGGAAGTTGAGAGGCTAAATGTTCTGCCCAAGGTCACACAACTAATATGTGTCAGAGGCAAGGCTTGAACTCATGCCTTTCTCTCTGAAATCAGCTGTGTATCCATTGTAGTATAGCTTCCTCAAGTTAAAACATGAATGCCGCAAAAGACAGAGTTTCAGACTGAAGAAACATCATGATTATTCACAAAACAGGATTATGCTAACAGGTATTATTTACAGTTATAGACAATGGCTCATCTACATTGGTAGAAGAATTTTCCTCACTGGTAATTCATAATTCCAATGAATTCACTGGTGTGGAACAAAAATAGTATATATTAAATGTATCTGCCTGTGGTGCCATGTTTCTGGTTACTAAACTAAGAAAAATATCACACTTTATGTTACTGTAACAACCTGCACAGTAAGGTAGGGGCAGCTAGGCGACACAGTGAATAGAATGTTAGGTCTAGAGTCAGGAACACTCATTCCTGAGTTCCAATTGGGTCTCAGAAAATTACTAGCTATTGGATCTTGGCCAATTTAACCCTGCTTGCCTCAGTTTCCTTATCTCTATAATGAGCTGGAGTAGGAAATGGCAAACCACTCCAGTCTTTTTGCCAAGGAAACTCCATATGGGGTCACAAAGAGTTGGACATGTCTAAAATGACTGAATGACAAAACAGGCAGCATGGGGACTTTTTATGACACTTCTCAAACATATTATGTATGTGAACATGCACTCTGATTTCACAAAAGACTGACCTCATATAGGATCATTAAAACTGGAAAGGGAAGATTATCGCAACTTCTTGAAGTGTCTAACTTACTCCAAGGCACTATCTTGTGTTCTGCAATGTTATTGTTCAATAAATATTAAAGTATAGACATGAAATTGTGTGAAACTTTCCCAGATATCCTCAAGGTAGATGAAGGAAGGAACAGCCAGCTACTTTTGGTATTTTCTGCACATACTGAAGGTTGCTATTTGAGACTAATGCACCCAAATGCCCAGGTAAATTGTAATTAAACGGCTTATTCAGTTCTATATTGTTTGCTGCCCTTGGTTTAATTAAAATATACTTCTGTGACTTTGGAGAGCAGACACTGCAGCCAAATAGAGATTTTATAACAGTGAGAATGAGAAACCAGGCAATGTACTTTAACAGGCCTATAAATCCCTTATTCTTCATGACCAATTAGTTTGTGTACTGTTCCTTAACTATCTCCAGGTCATTTCTAATGCAGCATGTGGTACTCCATGGGGAGTTTCTTCTAGTAGTTCTACAACTACTGTCTGACCTATAGAGACAGGAAAAGTTAGTTGCTATTCTTGGCAAAGGTGGCACATTTAGAAACTGAAAGTGTAAGCAACAAGAGTTGAAAATTTAGGAAACATAGATATTTTATTTTGCAAGTGTATACACAGATGATCATTTGACTTGTTCCTTTGAGAATACTACTTAGTACTTCTGCGAGCCAACACGGTGAAATAAGGCAAGAAATCATCTGAATTCTTCCATATTCACCTCTAAACAACTATAAAATAACCCCTCAAACAAATTCTGGAATGGCAGAACCAACAAAAAGACAGGGTGAAACAATTTTCCAGCCAAGACAACTTAGAAGGTCAGCGGGGAAGGTCTTTCCTACTCAGGGAAAAGGGGACACAATCAAGGGCAGGCAGTGTCCAGGCAAGCTAGCAGCAAGCCATGCCCTAGCAAGCCAACAGGAGGCCCTGAACTCAAGCTTAGGTCAGTGACCAAGGCCCCAAGGCTCTGGTGCAGCAGGTGAGTGGCCAGACCACCCATATCCCCACCTTCAGTGGTCCAACATAGCACCAGGTCTCCTGTGGGCCCCAATGCAGCACCAGGTGAGTGGCCAGGCCCCACACTGCCCTGGCACAGTAGTACCAGTTCCCAGCTGAGTAGCCATGTTGTATGCTGTCCCCAGCACAGAAGCAATTCAGAGTCCAGACCCTCTGCAACACCAGGGCAGTGCCAGGTAAGCACCTGTGCAGCATCAAGCAAGAAGCCAGGGCCCGTAGCCCCTGGCAAAGAAGATTGGGACAGTCTCTTTTCCACCACAGGAGCAGAAGTCAACTTTAAAAGTAACAAAATAGGGTGGAAATGAGTAAAAACCAAAAAAGAACCTGACTATAAAAAAGTTATTATAGTGTTAAGCAAGATCAAAACACAAATTTAGAAGATGACAACAATGTCATAATGCCTACGCGCAAAGTCTCAAAGAAAAATGTGAAATCTTGGACCCAAAGAGAACTCTTGGAAGATCTCAAAAAAGATTTTAAAAGTCAATTTAGAATAAAAATTGGGAAAAGAAATGAGAATAATGAAAGAGAATCATGAAAAAAGAGTCAACAGCTTAATAAAGGAAGCACAAAAAGTGAGGGGAAAAAGATGTGCAAAATTTTAATGAAGAAAAAACAAAACTTAAAAAGCAATATTGGCCAAATAGAAAAAAAGTACAAAAATCCGCTGAAGAAAACAACTCCTTAAAATGTAGAATTGGAGAAGTGGAAGCTAATGACTTCACAAGACAACGAGAATCAATGAAACAAAATAAAAAGAATGAAAAAATAGAAGAAAATGTGAAATGTCTCTTTGGAAAAACAAGTGACCTGGAAAACAGATCCAGGAGAAGAAATTTAAGAGTTATTAAACTACCCAAAAGCCAAGACTGGAAAAGGAACCTGGATATCATGCTTTGATAAATTGTCAAGAAAAACTCCTGATATCCTAGAACCAGAGGGTAAAATAGATATTGAAAGAATCCACTAGTCACTTCCTGAAAAACATCACAAAGTGGAAATTCCCAGGAACATTATAGCCAAGTTCCAGAACTCACAGATCAAGGAGAAAATGTTTCAAACAGCCAGTGAGAAACAATTCAAATATCATGGAGCCACCATCAGAATTATATAGGACTTAATGACTTCTACATTAAAGAATTGGAGAGTATGGTGTATGATATTCCAGAAGAGCTAGGATTGCAACCAGGAATCACCTACCTAGCAAAAAGGAGCATAATCCACAAGGTGAAAAAAATGGCTATTCGATAAAATAGAAGACTTTCAAATATTCCTAATGAAAAGACCAGAGTTGAACAAAAATTTGATTTTCAAATTTCCAGATTTTCAGAGAAGCATAAAAAGGCAAAAAGGAAAGGAAAACATCAGAGATTCAGTAAGGCTAAACTGTTTATATCCCTACACAGGAAGATGATAGTTATAAATCTTAAGAACTGTGTCAATATTAAGGTAGTTAGAAGCAGTATACATGGACAGAATGTGAGGCTATAGGAGGTGGGATGACATAAAAAAATTAAGGGGTAAAAAAGAGGATTACATTGGGAGCAGAGATAGAATTAAGCAAATTATTTCACATGAAGAGGCATGAAAGATCTATTACAGTGCAGGGAAAGATGGTGGTGAGATGGTAGTGGGTATCACTTGAACCTAACACTCATTAGAATTGTCTAAAAGAAGGACTGACATACACAATCAGTTGGGTATAGAAATCTATATTGCCCTATAGGAAAGTAGGAAGGAAGAGGGCTAAAAAAGGGGAAGGGATTGACAGAAGGGAGGGCAGATTGGGGGAGGCAGTGGTCAGAAACAAAACATTGGTGAGTAGGAAAAAGGTGAAAGAGAGAGAAGGATAAATAGGAAGAAATATGGAATGGACAGAAATATGCAATTAGTAATCATAACTGTGAATGTGAATGAGATGAACTCTCCCATAAAATGGAAGCAGACAGTAGAGTAGATTAAAAACCAGAATCCTACAGTATGTTATTTATAAGAAACACACTTGAAATAGAGAGATGCACACAGAGATATACACAGGGTAAATGTAAAAGGCTGGGGCACAATACATTATGCTTCAGCTGAAGTACAAAAAAAAAGGTTACTAGGTGGCGCAGTGAATAGAGCCTTAGCCCTGGAGTCAGGAGGACCTGAGTTCAAATCTGGTCCCAGACACTTAACACTTATTAGCTGTGTGACCTTGAGCATGTCACATAATCTCAATTGCCCTGCTTTCCCCCTCCAAAAAGAAGAAAAAAAAGAAAGAGAAAAAAAGAAAAAAAATCAGACGTAGCAATCCTGATCTCAAAGCAAAACAAAAATAGATATAATTAAAAGAGATAAGGAAGGAAACTACATCTTTCTAAAAGGCACCAGAGACAATGAAGTAATATCAATATTAAACATATATGCACCAAGTGGAATAGTGTCCAAATTCTTAAAGTAGACATTAAATGAGTTACAAGAAATAGAGAGCAAAACTATACTCATTGGGGACCTCAACATTCCCCTTTCAGAGCCAGATAAATCTAATCACAAAAAAATACAAGAAAAAATGTTAGAGGTGGATAGAATTTTTTAAAAGTTTGATATGATAGACCTCTGGAGAAAGTTCAGTAGGGATAGAAGAGAACAAAACTTTTGCTCAATGGTATATGGCACCTACACAAAATTTGACCAGATATCCAGGCATAAAAACCTCACAATCAAATATAGAAAGGAAGAAATATTAAATATATTCTATCTAGATAATAAGTCAATAAAATTATATTCAATAAAGTACAGAAAGATAGATAAAAATATTATTGGAAACCAAACAATTGAGTCCCAAAGAATAACTGGATCAAAGAAACATATTATAGAAACATTAAATAATTTCGTTAAAGAGAATGAAAACAATGAGACAACGTATCAGAATTCATGGGATGCAGTCAAATTAGTACTGAGGGGAAAATTAATATCTCTAAGCTCTAAAATAAATAAAATATAGAAAGAACAGATCAATGAATTGGACATGCAACTTAAAAAAAACTAGTAAAAGAACAAATTAAAAGCCACCAATTAAACAGCAAATTGGAAATCTTAAAAACCAAAGAGAAAATTAATAACATTAATCTCATTAACTAAAAGTAAGAAAATTGTTGAGCTAATAAACAAAATTAGGAACTGGTTTTATGAAAAAAAAATCCACTAAGATAGATGAACCATCAGTTAATTTGATTTTAAAAAAAGGAAGAAGAAAACCAAATTATCAGCATCAAAAGTGGAAAGTGAATTCATTACCAATGAGGAGGAAATTGCAGAGATTACTTGGAACTATTTTGCCCAATTATATGACATTAAATCTGATAATCTAAGCAAAATGGATGAATATTTACAAAAATATAAATTGCCTAGATTGACAAAAGAGGAAACAGAATATTTAAATAACCCCATCCTTGAAAAAGAAACTGTAAGCCATCAATGAACTCTCTAAGAAGAAAAAAATATCCAAAACTGGATGGATTCATAAGTGAGTTCTACCAAATATTTAAAGAATAATTAATTCCAATGCTATCTAAACTATTTGGAAAAAATAGGTAGAGTCCTACTAAATTCCTTTTATGACACAAATATAATGCTGATACCTAAACCAGGAAGAGCTAAAACAGAGAAAGAAAACTACAGACCAATTTCCCTAATGAATATTGATGCAAAAATGTTAAATAAAACACCAGAAAGGAGATAACAGCAATGTATCAATTGGATCATACACTGTGACCACAAGGGATTTATACCAGGAATGCAGGGCTGGTTCAATATTAGGAAAACTATCAACACGGTTGACCATAGCAATAATAAAACCAACAGAATGCATATTTTTATCTTAATAGAAACAGAAAGAGCTATTGACAAAATACAATACCCATTCCTATTAAAAACATTATAGAGCATAGGAATAAATGGAACTTTCCTTAAAATGATAAGTAGTGTTTATCCAAAACCATCTGTAATGGAGACAAGTTAGAAGCCTTCCCAAATAATATCAGGGGTGAAGTAAGCATGCCCATTAACACCACTATTATTCAATATTGTTTCAGAAATGTTAGCTATAGCAATAAGAAAAGAAAAAGAAATGGAAGGAATTAGAATAGACAATGGGGAAACACTCTTTACAGATGTGCAGATGTATGTATACATCTGTATACAGATGATGGTATTCTTAGAGAATCCTAGAGAATCAACTAAAAACTATTTGAAATAATTAACAGCTTCAGCAATGTTCTAGGATATAAAATAAACCCACATAAATAATCACTGTTTCAATATATTATTAACAAATCCTAGTAGCAAGAGATAGAAAGAGAAATTGCATTTAAAATAACTGTAGGCAATATGAAACACTTGGGAGTCTACTTGCCAAGACAAACTCAGGAACTACATGAACACAATTACAAAACACTTTTCTCACAAATAAACAACTGGAAACATATCAATAGCTCATTGGTGGGCCAAGGCAATATAATGAAAATGTAAATTCTACCTAAATTAATTTACTTATTCAGTGCTATATCAATCAAACTACCCAAATTTTTTAATAGATATAGAAAATATAATAACATAATTCATCTGGAGGAACAAAAGATCAAGACTATTAAGGGAATTAGTAAAAAAAAAAGTGCAAAAGAAGGTGGCCTAGCCTTGCCAGATCTCAAGCTATATAATAAAGCAGCAATCATCAAAACTATCTGGTGCTAAGAAATAGAGTGGTGGATCAGTGGAATAGATTAGGTACATAAGACTCAGTAGTTAATGACCATAGTAATCTTGTGTTTGATAAACCCAAAGACCCCTGCTTTTGGGACAAGAACTCACTATTTGACAAAACTCCTGGGAAAGCTAGAAAATAGTAGGTCAGAACTAGGTATAGACCAACTTCTTATACCATATACCAAAATGGGTATATCATTTAGATATAAAGAGTGATATCATAAGCAAATTAGGGAAGCAAGGAATAATTTCCCTGTCAGGTCTATGGAGAAGGGAAGAATTATATATCAAATAAGATACAGAGAGCATTATGAGATGTAAAACAGATGATTTTGATTATATTAAATTAAAAAGAGTTTGCACAAACAAAACCAGTGCAACTAAGATTAGAAGGAAAACAGAAATCTGGGAAACAATTTTTATAGCAAATGTCTTTGATAAAGTCCTCAGTTCCCAAATATATAGGGAACTGAGTCAAATTCAAAATAATACAAGTCATTCCTCAATAGTTAAAGGATGTGAAAGGTTGTTTTCAAACAAAGAAATCAAAGGTATGTATGGTCATATGAAAAAGATGCTATGAATCATTATTGATTAGACATGCAAATTAAAACAACTGTGAGATATCACTTCACCAATATCAGATTGGCTAATATGACAGAAAATTGAAATGATAAATGTTGGAGGGGGTGTGGGAAAAGTGGGGCATTAATGCACTGTTGTTGGAGTTGTGAACTGATCCAGCCATTCTCAAGTACAGTTTACTCTTGCCCAAAGTAATAAAAATGTGCATATCCTTTGATATAATAATACTAGGTCTGCATCCCAAAGTGATAAAAAAGGGAAAGTGCTTAATTATTAAAAATATTAATGGTAAGCCTTTTGTGTTGGCAAAGAATTGGGAATGGAAGGGATGCTCATCAATTAGTGAAAGACTGAATCAGTTGTGGTAGATGAATGTAATGGAGTTGTGCTATAAGAAATGATGATCAGGCAGGTTTCAGAAAAACTTAGAAAGACTTACATGAACTGATACAAAGTGAAATGAGCAGAACCAGAATAACATTGTACATAGCAACAGCAATATTGTATGATGAGCATCTATGAATAACTTTGCTGTTCTCAGTAATTCAATGATCCAAGACAATTCAAAGGACTCATGATGAAAAATTTTATTCACATGCAGAGAAAGAACTGATAGAGTTTGAATGCAGGTTGAAGCATACCATTTTTATTTATTTGCTTTTTTCTTTTGATCTGCTTCTTCTTTCACAGCATGAATAATATAGAAATATGTTTTACATGGTTGCACATATAGAACCTATATCAAACTTCTTACCTTCTCAGGAGGTGGGAGGTGAGGAAGGGAGAGAGAAACTTGGAACTCAAATGTTTTTGCTTTTTTTTTGGAGGTGGAAGGGCAGGGCAATTGGGGTTAAGTAACTTGCCCAAGATCATTTGGCTAGTAAGTGTTAAGTGTCTGAGGCTGGATTTGAACTCAGGTCCTCCTGACTCCAGGGCCAGCGCTCTATTCACTGTGCCACCTAGCTGCCTCAGGAACTCAAGTGTTTAAAAAATGAATGTTAAAATTTATCTTTACATGACATTGAGGAAAAATTAAGATACTATTAAAATTTTAAAAAGAGAATACTAATTAAAAAGGGAAAGAAAGACTAGAACAAGCATCTATTAAGCACCTACTGTGTGCCAGACCCTAAGCTAAGTGCTTTACAAATATCTGATTTGAAGACTTAATGTAATAGTGAAAACAACACTGAAAGTGGTGCAGAACACCAGAGGGTTTTGGGTTATTTTTTAAAAATTGCCTCTTTTTGTATCTCTAGCATATAGGATAGGGAATGGAATATAGTAGGTGCTTAATAAATGCTTGTTGACATGTTTAAATCTTGGTGCTATCACTTTCTTGTTCTATTTAATTCACATAGTTGTTATTGAAGATCAATAATAATTCATTTATAGAGCGAATTTAGGTTTCTAAACTGCATTCCCCATAAGAATGTGGGTAGTACAAATGTAATTATCTTTATTTTGCAGGTGAGGAAACTGATCCTGACAGAAGTCAAATGACTTGCCCATGCCAACAGCTACAACTCAGTAAGTTTTAAAGCTGAGAGACAGCCCTATGTCTACTGACTTAGAATCCAACACACTTTCTAATACAGAGGAAATGCATGCATTAATAGATGTGGAAGTATTTTGTAAAATGCAAATCACTGTAATAATTTGGAAAGAATACTCAGCTTCGTGTTAGAAGATATAGATTGGAGTTTAGTTGAGTCATTCTGTAACTTTAGACAAACTTCCAAGTCCATATTTCCTCTTCTAATAAAGTAAGGAGAGTGATTTACCATATCGAATTATGTCATGTATATAAAACACCATTAAGTTACGTCCTTCTTTAAATGTGAAATGATGATATTCTTCAAGCAAAGTCTTTATTCTGGTGCCTTATTGTGGTATGTTGGCATTGGGTCTTGGTTAAGAAAAGACCAAGGGAGCACATATTCTGGCAGGTACTAGGAAGCTGGAAAGACATATCCAATCATGTCTACTATCAAAGGACCAGCCAAGTTAAGTCATCATTAAGTTGGCTGCATTGTCATGGATTTTTTGGCCAGGGCTTCTCAATAACTGTCTATGAAGATATAGAGGGGGGCAGCTAGGTGGCGCAGTGAGTAAAGTGCTGGCCCTGGAGTCAAGAGGACCTGAGTACAGTTCCAGCCTCAGACACTTAGCACACACACACACACACACACACACACACACACACACACACAACACTAGCCATGTAACCTTAGGCAAGTTACTTAACCCCAATTGCCCTCCAAAAGGCAAAAAAAAAAAAAGATATAGAGGGATTGTGAATCCTGTCAATGAAGGGGGTACCCACATGGAACAAATATACAGAAACAATGAACAAAAGATACCAAATGACTTTATTTTTTTTGTTTTACGGTACAGACCACCCAAAGGTAGAGTGAATTCCTGGAGACTTTTCCCTTACAGAAAAGTCACATAAGCATCCTGATTCATAATCTGGCAGGTTACAGAAGATGGGAGTTCCGTATTTATGACAGATGCACCTTTGGCCAGTAAAATGGCCCTCAGGTTACTTTTTTGAAATCATTCTCTTGTCAGTAATCCCAGGATGTTTCCAGCATCTTCTTCTGTATTTGGAACCATGGTATTTAGGTTCAAATACGAACTCTGTTGTTTTATTTTTTACTCACATAACCTTTAGCAATTCATTTTGCTTTTGTCTCTGTCTATCTGTAAAATCAGAGGCTTGGATCTGATAGCCTCTATAGCTATGTTTCTACTTGTGAACACAGTTCAAAGGTGCCAAAGGGTACTACAGCCAGAACTAATGTCACCACTGAGATGTCTCCGCCTCTGAATGCTAGAACCACCCTCCCCTTTCCTAATCCACCCCACCATTTCTCTGCTCTTCTTGCTTAGGCCAAACCTTGTTCTGTGGTAGGCTTTGGTGGGGCTGCGTCGCATGTGTGTGGATGTCAGCAATCTGGGATTGCAGGGGTTTAGAAACAATACCAAGTCTTTAGAAGCAGGTATCTGCTGAGTGTTCATCTCTGATGCTTGCTATTTGGGGCATTCAGCACATAATCCTACAATTAGTTCATTTAAAAAATAAAAAAAAATCCTACTTGCAGGTCACCTTTAAAACAAAGGGAGAAGCAATTTTGAATTGAGTTATTTTTCATTTTTGACAACCAGTACCACCTCAAGCTCTGCAGTTACAAATAATGCTGGTGGGATACTGATCCTTTTATACACACTTAAAGAAAGAAGGGTTATGCATTATGAATAGAACAAAGATAAAAGTAGTGGCTGTGCAGTGTGAGATACTTTGAGTACATTAATCAGCCTATCTTCTTTTAAGTATCTTTTTTTAAATGGGTTAAAAAAATAATCAAAGGGTGGGGAACCTGTGGTCCTTGATGCCACATGTGGCCTTCTAGGTCTTGGACTGCAGCCTTTTGACTGAATTCATGTTTTACAGAACAAATACTTTTATTAAGGGGATTTGTTCCGTGAGGTTTGGATTCAGTCAGAGAGTTGCACTTGAGGACCTAGTGGGCCACATGTGACCTTGAGGCTGCAGGTTCCCTACCCCTGATGGAGCCTATATGGTCCAAGCTTACAAAGGCAATGAGAAGATGAGACAATATAGGGAAGAAAACTCACTTAAGATATAGAAACTCCATCAGAAGAAGAAAACAGGCCAAGAAAGGAAACTGAACCTGGAAAAAGCTAAACTGGAATCCAAAACATCCTTTATGGTATTGAGATTTTCTGCACAGGCATGCATGTTAAGATGTTTCATGAGGGTTTTGTGGTCCAAAAGCTACCAATCACATCTTCTTTATTCAAAGGACAGAGAAGTTCCTCTTCAGTCAATGTGGATGCATTAAGCATCTGCTATGGTTGTGGAATGGTGGGCTTGCAGTGTAGAATAAAATAAAGTGGAACCTGGTTTCAATTTCTGAGGCAAACGAGAGGAGCAGAGCAGTGATCTTGGGTAAAACAGACAGTATTCTATATGTTTGTTGCTAATCAACAGTAGGATTCTAAACACTAAAGGAAAATTCTACTTGAGTTTTGGCAAACAAAGTAACCGTTACAGCAGACTGAACGATCAAGGTCTATGGACAGATTACTTTAGTGAGATGTAGAAATCAATTTTCAAGTAATCACCTTTCCAAAAAGGCTGGTATACATTAAGCAGAGGGGCAGATTCATATAATGGGTAGAATGCTAAATTCAATCAGGATGCTATGGATTAAAATTCTGCCTCTGATACTTACCAGCCATATGACTAGTAATTCACTAGAAATTCAAGTAATTCACCTCTTTTCTGAGCCTGTTTCCTCCTTTGTAAAATGGGGAGTAAAATTTCTTGTTGTATTTACATCTCAGGGTGGTTGCCAGGCTCAAATGACATAATGTATGTAAGTGTGAAGTGTTTATAAACTTTAAAGAACTATATAAAGTTATGCCACTTCCTAGAGCAAGTAGTTTCTAAATTATAACTAGGCTAATCACTATCATTCCCAGCCTCAGTTTCTCTACATGTAAAATGAGGATAATAATCCCTATAGTACTTACCTCACATGCTTGTTATGAGCTAATCAATCAACGAATGAGCTAATCCATCAATCAAATGAGCTAATCAATCAACAAACATTTACCAAGAGCCTACCATGTTTTAAGTGCTGGACTCAATAGTAACCACCAGGGATACAAAGACAAACAAACGTTCTTGACCTGGAGTATATATTTTGTCACTTTGAGGATTTTAAAGGATATGTGTCAGTTATTATTTTCCTTGTCTTGGTGACCTTGGACAAATAATTTAATTCTTCTGGGTCTCACTTTTCTCATCTGTAAAATGGGAGAAATGTATTAGAGGATCCCTAAGACCTGTTCTGCTCTAAATCTCATGATGGTATGAAATCCATCACTTAATTTTACAAGAATAAACTCTGATGGAATGCATTAAGAAAAATGAAAGTCATTTTTGGAAGGAGTAATTAACCAATTTTCTGCAAAAGGAAAGGATGAGATTAGATAACCCCTAAGGTTCCTTCTAGCCCTAAATTTATGATCCTATGAAACTCTGAAATTTAACATCCACTCCTTACCCCAACATATTGAAAGCCAAGGGAAAATGTGTGCTGCAGATCAATAAAAGATTTGACATTCCAACCAAGACCCTGAGTAGTTAACTGGAAGCCATCTCTTGGAAATAGACATCTTCCAAATTTGGAAAGATTGCCTCAATGAAGGGAACAGGAAAACCTATAATGCTCATGTCTAGGAACTTGGAATCAGGTAGGACCAAATAAAAATTTAAAAAACCCTCTAAAACTAATAATAAAAAGTCATTTGAAAAATTAAAGTCAAAAGAGTTATTTTGATGAGAATTGATGGAACCATTTCCTTAACATATTATAAAAATAGAGCTTAAGGGGGCGGCCAGGTAGCACAGCGAGTCAGAGCACTGGCTGCAGTGTTGAGAAGATCTGGAGAATGAATCCCGGCTCAGACACTTAGCACCCACCCAGAAACACCTGGCCATGTAACCTTGAGCAAGTTACTTAACCCCAATTGCTTAGGGGCGGCCAGGTGGCTCAGCGAGTAAGAGCACTGGCTCCAGTGTTGGGATGACCTGGATCAAATCCGGGCTTAGATACTCAGCACCACACCCTGAAATAATAACTGGCCGTGTAACTTGAGCAAGTTACTTAACCCCGATTGCTTTAAAAAAAAAAATAGAGCTTAAGGATAAAATAGAGAGAGTAGGTAACTCACTAGTTCTTAATTTAGGGTTCTCCTGATGAAATTGGCAGGGAAAGTTCTGCTTCCAAATTGACTTTCTCAATAGATAAGTAAAAGATGCCAGAATAAGTTGTGGCAAATGCATAGGGTTTTGAACTGGGCTTGTGGTTTGGCATAGGGAACTCCCAGTGAATGGACTCCCTCTTCCTATGCCTATTGGCAATTTTTTTTCTTCAACTAACAATCCTTTAGAGTTTCCTGACGGTAATGAGGTATTGGATAACTCATACTAAATTATTACTTATGCATTTAATTTGTATTGGAGGTGGGATGTGAACCCAAGACTTCCTGAATTCTGAGGCCAGTTCCTTATCAACTACCCCACTGTATCAGAACTAATTGATAGGCTTGAATTAAAAAAAATAATTATCAGGACTAGATGAAATACACTGAGGAGTTTTGAAAGAACTCAAGGGTAAATTTTTGAGACAGTTTATCAAAATGTATACCCTGTAATTTAAAATATTCTGCCAGGTCACCAATGGAATACACCCATGTGAAAGAGATCCTGCAAATGATAGACTAATGTGCTACATGTCGAAAAGTATCCAGCTGATGGAATCTATAATAAAAAATAAGATCAGGAGACACATAAGCAAACCCAAATGAATGGATCTATCACCCTAGGATAGAAATAAACTCATCTCTGAAACCTTATCTTGCTACAGGGCTTATCTCAGAAGCTACCTGCTCTGGGGAGTTTCTCTGAAAAGTACAATTATTAGTGTTCTCTCCCTTCTCACAATAAATACCTTGTGCTTATATTTGTACAGGTCACATCCCTCAAGATGTGCATGGAAGGCATGGACTATTTTGTTTTTGCCTTTTTATCTATTCGTAGTGTCTAGTATCTAATAGTGGGGTATCTGGAGCATTCAGGGAGGGCCAGCACCTCTGGTGTGAGGTCTTACCAAACCCTTTTCAGGGTTGCTTATGCACTTTTGATGTCCACCTGGCACTCAACTCTCATCTGTGGCTCCAAGAAACTGTAACATGTGCAGCGGCTATACCTGTATTGACATACAAGCTAAAACCAGGTTGAGGGGTAGCTGACAGGCCTCAAATATGTTGATGAGTTAGAGGGATGTCTACTCTAAGCATGTGAAGACTTCCTTCAGCAAAATGGGTGCATGAGAACAGTTTGTTCCAATGGCCACGAAGGTGGCTGACGCAGGTGCTGGAGACAGCTTACAGCTTGGTCAGACATTAGAGATGCCAAGGTCACCCACTGCATCCTGGGTCATCACCAGTTGTCTTGGATTTTGTCTTGCTACTGGACTTTAATGACTCTGGAAGAGAGAGTAGAGCTAATGACTTTGTGCAAATTTGCCTCACATAAATCCAATTTACTTGAGAGTCAAGACATCACCCCATAATGTCTTTGGTATGGAGGAATGTGGTTTGTGATGGGATTGGAAAGTGAGCTGTTCCAGATTTTGAAGAGCCTTGAAGGTCAAAGTTTGAACTTTACTCAATAAAAAGGAATATTAAAATTAAAAAAAGAAAATGAAGGAAGAACAAAAATGAAGTATAATAGCGTATAGGAGAAAGTAATACACTTAGGTGCTTAATAAATGTGTGTTGAATAAATCATGCTGGGGAGGGGGGTATCAACATAGTTTCTTTAAGGAAAAATTATTGCTCCTGGAGTAGAGAAGCACATGTAGAAGGGAAACAAAAGAACTTCATTTAAGAATTTTTAAAGGCTGTTGACAAGGTTCCAATTTAATTTTTTAGAAAACCGAATTGCCATAAACTTGGGGAAAATATTTTATCATGAATAACAAAGTATTAGAGTAAATGGATATTCCTCTAGATAGAAAAATAACAACAAACAGCAGTATCTCCCAGGGACTGGTACAATATTATTTTTCTGTGTGATTGGAAAGTTGATGCTCATGCCTTCCCTTTGGGATTGCTTCGCATTTTGCACAGTCTATATTTTTTATGTATGTAGTTGTGTTTACATGCTTCCTCTCAAAGCTCCTTAAGGGCAGGGATTATTTTTATCTTTTTGTATCTCCAGAGTTTAGCACAGTACCTACCCTCACAATAAGTATTTAAATGTTCATTGACTTGACTTATCTTGGGAAAGCCCAAGTCTAAACCTCCTGGAGACTTTATTGAAATGTCAAGTCAATAGAGATAAACCATAGTGAGATCAACACAAAGTTGTGTGATTGTGCAAAAAAGTGACATGTAAATTCAGTGTGGGCAAGGATAGAAAAGGTCATAAGATCATTGGTTCATAAATCGAGGGCTGTAAGATATCTCAGAGATGCTCCAGATGGCCTTTATTTTAGAGTTGAAACAGATCCAGAGAGCTCTCCAAGGTATTAATTGGCAGAGGTGATATTTGAGCACACAGCTTCTGACTTTAGAGTCAGGGCTATTTATGTTGTAACATGCTATAATCAGTCATCTAAAGGAAAACAATTCAAATTATATGTATTTTAGGTGGACTGTAAGTATTGGGCAGGCAGTTGGGTAGTGCGATAGATAGAATGTGGGTCCTGAAGTCAGGAAGATTCATCTACAGGAGTTGAAATATGACCTCAGAAACTTACTTGCTAGCTGTGTGACCCTGGGCAAGTCACTTAACCTTTGCCTCAGTTCCTTATCTGTAAAATGAGCTGGAAAAAGAAATGGCAAATTGCTCCAGTGTCTTTGCGAAGAAAACCCCAAATGGGGTTACTAAAAGTCAAACATGACTGAAATGATTGAACAGCAGTGAGCATTGGGCACTAAATGGTTCAAAATTTCAGAGCTGGAAGGGATTTTGAAGGTAATTCAAAGTTTATCTAACCTCTCTCAATCTACGGATGAGGAAATTGAGGCTCAGAGATGTTCAATTACTTGCTTAGAGGTTACTCAAGTCAAAAGTAGCAGAGCTGGAATTCAAATTTTCTGATTCTACTCTAGTAGTGTTTCTTTCTAACATGTCATCCTAATTGCCTTGAATTGCTAAGATTCATGGAACCAGTGTCCTTCTGGATCAGATAAGATAGAGTTACCATAAACTAATGAAAATTGTCAGGCAGAACAAAAATATTCAGATACCTGCTCTGTTATTTGACTTAATTTCTCCATGTTCTGTCCCATTATATTATTCAGAATCATGCCATCTTGTTTCCTTAGTTCATTCACACTGTCTTCTTCTCTTTCTCTTTGTTTGTTTCCATGGTAAGATATAAATAGAAGATTTCATTGAAGACAGTCAGTGAAGTTTTGACATGGTGTTTCTGGGTCTTCATCCTAGCAGGGGAAAACCCTGAGGTCTCAGTGATCATGTAGATGACTGAATTAATCTCACCATCAGGAGTTTTCTCTTCTCAGGATGTGTGTGTGTGTGTACATGTGTGTTTAGTCTGTCTTTTCATGTTCTGCTGTTAAGTCTTGTGATTCACCTTGGGACACTGGAGGGAAAAACAGAAATCTAATTGGGTCCTGATAGTAGCATCTGGCTATTTTCTGTTTTATTTGGGGCAAGCATGGAGCCTGAAGATATTTGCATGTGATTATTTGTAATAAATTATAGGATTCTTATTGACTCTTTTGGGGTCTGAGGGGTGGGACTTGAAAAAGGTGAAACGGTGGGCCAGGTCTTAAAAAGTTAGCCTCTATAGGAGAGCACTGAATTAGACAACTTCTACAAAATGAACTGGGCAGATCCTTACAAAGGCACAGGAGTACTTCACAGGTTATAGGACAAATACCTTAATTGTCTCTGGGATAATCTTACCTGAGGAGGGAGGCAGGCAGTAGATTTTGAGACATGAAAACTATCATGATGAATTATTGGTAACACACTACCTCTACCTTTGCAGATTGCAGATTTGTGACTTGGAATCTTAGAAGGTATCGTCTGGATCACTCAGAAGTTAAGTGTCTTACCCAGGGTCACATAGTGGGTGGCTATGTGTCAGAAGTGGGATCCAAACCCAGGTCTTAAAGACTCTGAGGCCATGTTTCTATCCATTATAATATATTTCCCCTCCATTATAGAACTATAATGAATTTTGTTTCAATTATTACTCCTCACAAAATCCTAAAAATTAGGTTAGCCATATTCCGCGCCCCCCCCCCCCCCCAGTTTCAGAGATGAAAAAACTGAGATCCAGAATTTTTAAGACACTTGGTCAATCAATCAACAAACATTTCCTAAGCAATGTATAATGGTCAACATTGTCCTATAAGTTAAAAGGCAGTTGAGGGAGCCAGCTTCTCCATTGCCTTCAGGCTTTGCTCTTTTCCCCAGCTGTATAATCCCTACCTGAGCAGACATCTAGTCTAACCAATCAGTGCAAAAAAATCTTCCCTTCAACATATGTGAAAAATGGTCATCCATCTTCTGTATAAAGGCTTCCAATGAGGGGAGGCCAGCACTTCACAATGAATCCAATTCCTCTTAGTTAAGTTTAATGGATTTGTAAGAGCTCCCTTTTGAAAATAGAGATGATGGACTTGCACCTTTGTGATTAAAAACTAAGGGGTAGGGAGGTGATGGTGGCGATTTTTTGCATATGGGCCTTAGAGAATCCAATCTTGTTGCTTTCTAGTCAGATTATAAAATGAGTATCTTCTGCTAGGCCCTGATTGTTTTTGTGTTTTAAGAGGAAGATTACATGGAAAGAGAAATAGGAAAACATGAAGGTCCATGTTAAGAGTACAATATCCGCCCCCCCCCGCCAAAAAAATAAGCTATCAGCTTACAGTTATATCATAATTTTTATTTGTTTGTTTATTTAAATCTATTTTAATAGTATTTTTCCAATTACATGTCAAGACAGTTTTTAGCATTCATTTTACAAGATTTTGAGTTCCAAATTTTTTCCTTCCCTCCATCTCCCTTCTTCCTAAAAATGTAGACAATTTGGTATAGGTTATACATGTGCTATCATGTAAAACACATTTCCACATTAGTCACAGTTGTGAAAGAAGAAACAGACAGAAAGGAGGAAAAAAAGCACAAAAAGAATAAAGTAAGTGGCTCTTTTCAGGTGGTCCCACTTGCCGAAATGAAGTTTAATCCATTCGTTACCTCAGACCAAAGCAAGAATCGAAAGAGACACTTCAACGCACCCTTGCACATCCGGCGCAAGATCATGTCATCCCTGCTCTCCAAGGAGCTGACGCAGAAATACAATGTGCACTTGATGCCCATCCGGAAGGATGACAAGGTCCAGGGGTTTGTGGACACTGCAAAGGTCAGCAAATTGGCAAGGTAGTTCAGGTTTACAGAAAGAGCGTGTGCAATGTGAAAAAGCTAATGGCACAACTGTCCATGTAGGAATTCACCCTAGTAAGGTAGTTATCACCAGACTAAAACTGGACAAAGATTGCAAAAAGATTCTTAAGCATAAAGCCAAATCCCGACAAGTTGGAAAGAAGAAGGGCATTGAAAAGATGCAAGAATAAAACGATCTGTTGTACAGTTGTAATTAAAAATGAAAATTAAAAAAAGAATAAAGTAAGTGGGAAAAAAGTATGTTTCAATTTGCATTTAAAATCAATCAATTCTTTATCTGGATGTGTACATCATTTTCCTTCCTGAATCCTTTGTACTTGCCGTAGATCCTTGTGTTGCTGAGAAGAGCTAAGTCATTCATAGTTGATCATATTTGATTCTTGATGTTTCATTAGTTTCCACTTACCCAATTCTAACTTTTAAAGAGTTGTTTTCCTCAATTAGCTTTTGTACCTTCTTTTCCATTTGGCCAATTCTACTTTTTAAGCAATTGTTTTCTTTTTCCAAGCTAGTGACTCTTTTTTTTCATAATCCTCTTGCACCACTCTCATTTCTTTTCCCAGTTTTTCTTTTATCTTTATTTGCTTTTTTTTGGAGGGCAATTGGGGTTAAATGACTTGCCCAAAGTCACACAGCTGGTAAGTGTGTCAAGTGTCTGCGGCTGGATTTGAACTCTGGTCCTCCTGACTCCAGGGCCGGTGCTCTATTCATTGCACCTAGCTGCCCCCTCATTTGATTTTAAAGCTTTTTTGAACTCTTTCATGAGTTCTTTCTGAGAACACTTCCCATATTTCTTTGGGGTTTGGCTGATACGTGTTTTGACATTGTTGTCCACTTCTGAGTTTGAATCTTGATCTTCCTGGTCATTGTAATAACTTTTTCTATGGTCAGATTCATTTTTTGTTGTTTTTTTGCTAATTTTTTTGGGCCTTTTTCCTTTTTTTAAAAAATTTGAGCTCTGTTCCTGGGGTGAAAGGGGCACTGTCTCAGGTTCTTGTGCTAATGGCAAAAAGCTCTGGCTGTTTTCCTAATGCTGTACTGATGTTGTCCTGAGGCCCATGGAGGACCCTTGTGTCTGGTGCAGTGCTGAGGGGGTGGGGTGGGGGGATGTCAGGTGCTGCTGGAGACTGTAGGGGTTTGTCAGCTCACCTGGTACTGATCTGGGGTCCTAGTGCTGATATCTGATGTGCTGAGGGCATCGGGGATGTTTCTACATTTTCCAGGGTTATGCATACTGAAGCACAAAGAACAGAGGAGAGGTCTGGCAGTTGGAAGGTGCCTGTTTTCCTGAGACTATGCTGAAGCATGTGTGGTGGAGCCTGCCTGTTCCCTTGGCTATGCTGAGACATGTGGGGAGTCCTGGTGTTGGCATTTGCCTATGTTTTGGGGTGCTATTTTATGGTTGTTGAGAGGTGAATATGGGAGAGTTATGGCAATTTACTGCATATTCCACCATCTTGGTTCCTAGAAGTCGATACGTCATGGTTTTAATTTTTTTAAATTATGAACCCAATAAATACATCTTAATAAATAAGAAAAGGATAAAAAAGAGAATTATATGTGAAATGATGAATTTATGGTATATTGTTAAAAGTATATGTTAAAATTTTTTGAAAGTAATGAAAAATTATAATTTGTATCCCTTTCTAAAAAAAATGTTGTCTTCACCTTCTCTGCTGCTCTCTTGTTTCTGGTTTTGAAGCAGGAAGATGGCTCTGAGCTGTCTGAAGAGTTTGGTAGGAATGGCTTTCTCCATGTATGCATAACTAACTGTTTCTTTCATGTTTGTTTGTTTTTTTTACCCTGGTCTTAGACAAATTAGTGTCCTGAGATGGAATTGTACAAATAGCAATCTTGTGATCTTCAAAAAGTCCAGACATCCCAGGAGTCTGAATATCTTTGAGGTCAGGGGCTATGTTTGGCACATAGTAAGCACTTAATATAGGCACACCTTGGAGATATTACAACTTTGGATCCAGACCATTGCAAAAAAGCAAAGATCACAATAAAGCAAGTCATATGAATTTTAAAATTTCCCATGCATTACCCTGTGCTGTAGTCTATTAAGGATTCAATAGTATTATGTCTAAAAAACAATGTACATACTCTAAAGAATACTCTATTAAATTCTAAAAAATTCTAAACATTATCTCAGCTTTCAGATAATCTTTTTTTCTGGTGGAGGGTCTTGTTTGATGTTGATGACTACTGACTAAGTAGGAAGGTGGTTGCTGAAGGTTGGGATGATTGTGGCAATGTCTTAAAATAAGACAACATTTGAGTTTGTCACACTGACTCTCCCTTTCACTAAAGATTTCTCTGTAGCTTGCAATGTTGTTTGATGGCATTTTACTCATAGTAGAAATTCTTTCAAAACTTGAATCAATCCTACCAAACCCTGCTATTGCTTTATCAACTAAATTTTTGTAATATTTTTCAATATTGTTAGGTCTCAGAGAATAGGGAGACCCAAGGAGAGGGAGAGATGACTGAATGGCCGGTTGGTGGAGCACTCAAAACACATACATTTATGGATGAAATTTCCTTCTTATTTGGGTGTGGCTTTTGGCATCCCAAAACAATTGCAATAGTAACATCAAAGATCACTGATCACAGATCACCATAATAATGATGAAAAAGTATGAAATATTGTGAAAATTATCAAAATCTGACACAAAGACATGATGTGAACACATGCTGTTGGAATAATGGTGCCAATAGACTTGCTTGATGCAGGATTGCCACAAACCTTCAATTTGTAAACAAACAAACAAAAATGCAATATCTGTGAAGCACAGTAAAGAGAAAAGCAATAAAATGAGGTATGCCTGTAAATGTTTATTGAATTGGATTGGATGTAAGGGAACAGTGTATACCAAGTTTGGAGAAAATGTTTAATTCCAATGATTCTTGAAATACCTTCTCAGACAATGCCTTTTCTAAAAGCTATGTAGTTTAGTTGACTGATTTTTAATGGGAAGTACACTCATTGGGGGCTTGGGAAAGAAAGTACTAGAAAATCCATCTCTTCAGAATTACCTGTCCCTAGATCCTAGAGAGTTGGAGTAGCCGGTTGTCCCAAAACATGAGCAGAAAATTTGCATTGGAGTAGTGACTGCAGAGAGTCCTGCTATACTGTAAAAAAATGCACATAGCCAAGCAAAACACATCAATACATTGGCTTTAAAAATGTAGGCCAAATTCTGTTCTTCTAGTCTTTAAGAATTGGAATACACTCTTCATCAAGTCTTCTGAAGTTATGAATGATTATCTCCTTTTTTAAAGTTCTGATTATAGTGTTTTCAAAATGCTTTCCTCCCAACTACCCAGTGAGGAAGGCAGTAAAAGTACCATTATCCCTAGAGGCTTAGAGTGAGGGAATACCTTGTCCAGAGTGCTATAGCTAGCATTTTTGCCAGACAAGTACCTAGAACTTTTGTCTTCAGTTTTAGGAATCTTTATACTAAAGGGTTACAAGAGTATGGGGAGGGTTAATAAAGGAACCTGGAAGCTGGGAGCTAAATAAACAGAGGGAATGCCCCATTTCCCTTTTCATATTACAACTTCCAATTTTGCAAAAAGGTTCTCTTTAGAGAAAAAGCTATTACTTCCCTAATTATCCTGTGTCTTTATGAGCGAGACTTGTTCTTCCCATCAGGGTGCCTGTTACTTAACCTTCATCTACTTTCCCCACCATGCCTCCTGGTCTTGGATTAAGTTTCAAATTGATAAAATGCTTTTGCTAACCACATTAGTGCAATAAACACAGGACTGTCTGCCATTCGGGTATACCTGCATTCTGTTAGAAAAACATCCAGAAAATGTAGATGAAAACTGCTTGGAGACCCAAGGAGAAAAAGATATAAATAAAAATAAGAAAAACCTACTGCTTCAGGCAATCCCTGAACTAGAAGGAAAACATAGGGAAAAACCAAAAGGTTCTGTCTTTGATTCATACCTAAGAGAGGGCTCCTTAATGACTGCCTTTTGTGTCGCCAAAGCACTGCTCATTTATCAGTCTGTGGTTTAATCCAAATGCATCAGGATGAAAATTCAAGGATGAAGGTTAAATGACAGACATTCTGACTTGAAAACTACATAGTTGATGAATGACTCCCAAAGTTGACTGAAAAGGCTGAGAGGGAGTACTGGTGGGGAGGAGGGTTGGAATCCATCTTCAGAAACACAGAAAGCCGGGGTAGGGTCCTGGGGAGAGGCACTATCAGGGTGAATCTAACAGGAATAAAATGAGCATGTTTTATTTTATTTCATTAGTTTTTAATGTTTATTTGTAGTATACAACATTCACTTCCACAAGATTTTGAGTTACCAATTTTCTCCCTGTATGTCCCCTACCCACCACCCCAAAACAGCGATCCCATTGAATACCCCCTCCCCCAATCTGCTCTCTCCTATATACTCCTGTAGCAGCAAGCACCCCGGCGTCCTCGGGGTTTGCTGCTACCACAGGTTCTTGGATCTGCTTTGTCAAAGGAAAGCAACTCAAAATGGGTTAACAAGCTTACTTCAATCAGTCAGACATATATCGTTTACCTTGTTCAGGGGAAAAGGTCAGCACCCCGAACTTCAAAGTACACAGGCAGAACTATCAAGACAGAAACAGATCAAGTAGACAGATTTCCAAACTGTCCAACCATTACATCCATACCCAGTCAACATCTGGGTTTCCACATCTGGGTTTTTCAAAGCCGGGGGGGCCCTGGACAACGGCTTCCCAGAATACAGATCAAATCACAGAACACTTCTCAAAGTGAGCCCCCAAAACAAAGCTACACATCAGGGCTTATATAGCCTTCTCCTGGCTCAGAGAATGTAACAACCTTTTGGACCCACTGGCCAATCAAAAAGTATCTACTGAAAAACAAGCCTCCCACCCCAGGCTTCAGGTGCACTTTAGCCTAGGGGCAGGGAAGATCTTCCAAATTTGCATTCCCATTACAACTCCCCCCTCCCCCTCTGATTTTTCAGTAGGGCAAGATGAATCTCCATACCCCAGTGCCTGTATATCTTATTTCCCAGTTGCATGTAAAATAATAATAATAATAATAATAATAATTTTTTAAAACTTTGAATTCCAGATTCTTTTCCTTCTTTCCTCATCACCCACCCTTACTGGAAAGATAAGCAATTCAATATAGGTTGTACATGTGTAGTTGTGCAAAACATTTCCATAGTGGATATATTGTGAATGGCTGACTATATTTCCCTCCATCCGATCCACCCCCCACTTGTTCTATTTTCTACTTTGACCTGTCCCTTTTCAAAGGTGTGTGCTTCTAACTACCCTCTCCCCCAATCTGTCCTCCTTTCTATCATCCCCTATGTTATCTCCATCCCCCCTACTTTCCTGTAGGGTAAGATATCCAATTTAGTGTGTATGTTATTCCTTCCTTAAGCTGAATTCAATGAGAGTAAGGTTGACCCCATTTCCTTTTGCCTTCCTGTTCTTCCCCTCCATTGTAACAGTTTTGCCTTGCCTCTTTTATATGAGATTATTTAACCTATTCTGTCTCTCCCTATCTCTTCTCATATATTCCTCTCTTACCTCTTAATTTTGTTATTTTTTAAAAATATCATCCCTTCCTGTTCAATTGATCCTGTGCCCTCTGTCTATGTATACCTGTACACATATATACATGCACTCACATATGTATTCATATGCACATATACACTCCTATATAGACATATATATATACATGTATGTTTACATGTGTGTATATACATATGTACATATGCATTTGTATTCCCTTCAACTATCCTCATACTGAGAAAAGTTTCATAAGTTACAAATATTGTTTTTCTGTTTAGGAATATAAATAGTTCAATTTTGATAAGTTCCTTGTGATTTCTTTTCCCTGTTTACCTTCTCATGCTTCTCTTGCTTCTTGTATTTGAATGTCAAATTTTCTATTCAACTATGGTTTTTTCATCAAGAATGCTTAAAAGTATTCTATTTCATTGAATGACCATATTTTCCCCTGAAACATGATACTTAGTTTTGCTGGGTAGGTGATTCTTGGTTTTAATCCTAGCTCCTCTGACCTCTGGACTATCATCCTCCAAGCCCTTTGATCCCTTAATGTAGAAACTGCTAGATCTTGTGTTATCCTGATTGTGTTTCCACAATATTCAAATTGTTTCTCCTTGTCTGCTTGTAATATGTTCTCCTTGATCTGGGAACTTTGGAACCTGGCTATAATATTCCTAGGAATTTTCTCTTTGGGAACTTTTTCAAGAGGCAATCAGTGAATTCTTTGAATTTCTATTTTGTCCTCTGGTTCTAAAATATCAGGGCAATTTTCCTTGAGAATTTCTTGAAGGATGATTTTCTAGGTTTTCTTTTTTGGATTTCTAGGTTCTTTTTCGGATCATGGCTTTCAGATAGTCCAATAATCTTTAAATTATGTCTCCTGTATCTATTTTCCAAGTCAGTGGTTTTTCCAATGAGATATTTCACATTGCTTTCAATTTTTTCATTTATATGGATCTGTTTAACAGCATCTTGGTTTCTCATAAAGGCATTAGCATCCATTTGCTCCAATCTAATTCTGAAGGAATTATTCTCTTCAGTGAACTTTTGAAATTCTTTTTCAATATGGCAAATTCGACTTTTTAAGTCATTCTTCTCCTCATTGGCTTTTTTGGGCCTCTTTTGCCATTTGAGTTAATCTATTTTTAAGTTGTCATTATCTTCAGTCAGTTTGTTGACTGACTTTTCATGATTTTCTTGCATCATTCTCATTTCTTTCCCCAATTTTTTCTCCACTTCTTTTACTTGATTTTCAAAATCCTTCTTGAGCTCTCCCATGGCCTGTAACCAATTCATATTTTTCTTGGAAGTTTTTGGTGCAGGAGTTCTGACTTTGTTGTCTTCCTCCTGTTCCATGCTTTAATCCTTTTTGTCCCCAAAAAAGAAATCGAAGGTTTGATTGCTGTTTGCTTTGCTTCCTTTGCTTGCTCATGTTGTCCCTCAATTACTTGACTTTTGAGCTCTTTGCCACAGTAGAACTCTACTTCCAGAGAGGAGAGCTTTGTCCCAAATTGCTGGGGGTTTTGTAGCTGCCAGAGCTATTAGTTGGGTGCCCTCTTTACAGCCCCCAAAACTCTGGCTCACTGGTCACATACCCCAGGACCTCCACCCAAGACAGTAATCCAGATCCAAGCAGGTTAACACAAGAGTGATTACCCTCTGAATGATTACTTGATCCCTCTATGATCTGCAGTCCAGGAGCTATGAAGCAGCCATGTGGAGGTCGCTGGATGGCCAAGGCACCTCTGCTGCTTCTCGCTCTGGGGGCAGAGGCTGGACCTTGCTTCTAGTCCCCCTCAGTTCCAACAGGGTTCCACACTGACCTTTTACTTTGTCTTTGGCATTTATGGGTTGATAGTTCTGGAAACTGACACAGCTACTGGTGATCCACTCTCCCGAAGTCTACTCCAGCCACTGCTGGTTGGGGTCACCCTGAGGTTAAAACCACAGGCTCAGCAGGGTTGGGCTTGGCTCCTATTGTGCTGCAATGGACCCTTCCTGTCCGCCTGTCAGGCTGCCTTCAGTGGGAGATTTGTTTCTCTCTGTCACTTTGTGGATTTTGTAGCTCTAAAATTTGTTTAGAGTCATGCTTTATGGGTATTTGAGGTGGTTATGGGGGGAGCTCATGGAGTTTTCCTGCTTCATTTTGGTTCTGCCCAACAGCATATTTTATTTTAAGGGTACATTTAATTAATTCTGAATTATGGGAGAACTCCCTGGAACTTCCTCCTGTCTACAATGATACTAAGTGAATTTGTGGCGATACTTGTAATTATAACAACAAATAAGGGAATTGATATAATAATAATATATTTTACGAAAATAATTTGAATAAAATTTCCTTAAGCTATAATATTATTATTTCTTTTTTCTTTTGTGTCAAGTTTTCCCTTTAGGTTTCTAGATTAAAAGCTAGAAGAAATCTTGTAAGTTATCTAGTCCAACCCTGTTTTATAAGATGACATAAGCCCAGAAGGGAAATGACTTGCCCAAGGTTACACAGGAAGTAAATGGAAAGGTAAGATTTGAATAAAGTTCCGCTGACTCTAAATACAGTCCTTTTTCTTCTGCACCACACTCATTCTGTATTGCTTTCCTTTCTTCAAATCATTTATTATGTATTTTCCCATCCCTCCCTCAACATGCAGTGGAGACAACTCTGATCTGAGCCAAACAGAATGATTAAAAGCTAGCTTTTGTTTAAAATAAAACTATTAGTGCTTTGTCTGCATAGTTCCATGATTGAATTGCAATGGTGTGGATAATTTGGGGGAGAGGGACATGTATGGTTAAGTCTTCAATGTTTTATGAAAGAGAATAATAGCAATTCCATCATTAGATCATCAATTTAGAACTGAAAAGGATCTTCGAGATAGTCTAATTCAGTACTGTCATTTTAAGGATGGGGACAGTGAGGCCCAGAAAGGCAGTGGTAGAATGTAAAAGGGCTATGTAGAAACACATGGAATGTTTGAGAACTGTCTTAAAGTTTGGTTGGAGTAACATAGTGTTTTTTTAGTCTGTGAATCATTGTTTTATTATTATTATTATTTTCTGGCTCTCTGTCTTTGTCTCTGTTTCAAACATTCCAGACTCAGAAAATACATTAGAACTCTGTCAAGAACTGTACAATAGTGCCTTGAATGGGACCATGTCTAAATATGTTTCCTGCAGAGTCCACTTTTGAAATTGAGTAAATGCTAATGATAATAAGATGAGAAATTTGACTCATTCACCTGATTGCTCCCAGAACAAACTAATAGTGAAATTCCACTCATCTGAGATTTGTTCCAAGGTATGGTATTGGTCCTCATTTTATTCAAGTGGGGATTTCTCATTTTTCCTTTCCCCTTCTGTAGAATGACTTCCCCAAGGGGACTTGAGTTATTCTATAAGATCTTTGAACGAGTACATTCTGGATCACATGACCAAAAAGATAGAAAAATAGAAATTTTATCTGATCACAATCACAATCTCTCAAACTTCCCCCAAATAGGAATTATACTCAAGATATGAAGCAATTTCAGCTGTTTCTATGGTCTAGGGCAAAAAGAACCCCAATAAAAAAAAACCATGAATTAATAGCAGAGAAAGTTAATCCCTGATCTCTAACCTGTGCATTCAGCTCTCTCTCACCCCATTTCCCACTACCCTAGGTCAGGGCTGCATGAGCCAATGAACAGTTTTGCAATAGAACTCATCTCTTCCTTCCCTCCCCCATCCTCCCCATGCTGAGTAAAACTAAAATGTCAGACCTTGCTTAGGTTGGGACAACATCTACTCATTGCTCTGTGCTTCAGCAAAGCTTAGCTGGAGAACTGAGGAACAATTGTTTGGTATTCAATTAAGCCTGATGGAAAGACTCTAGCATTAATGAATAAATGTAGCATTTGTTAAGTTCTTACTATGTGCAAATCACTGTGCTAAGTAGTGGGTTTACAAATAGAAAATAACATTGTTATTGCTCTGACATTCCAGTGAGGACAACACACATGGAAGGTTCCATTGCAAATCAGATGGAAAGGTCACATGGTACTTAGGGTACAATGACAAAGCAGATAGGTATTCATTCCTCTTCTTTAATGTTATTTTCACTTGTAAAAATCATTTCAATTTCTGGTGCTGACCTGTTTGACAGTGCCAAGGACTCTGGTGACAAGACAAGAACCTTTTTTCTGGGTCTTCAACAGATGTAACTGCATCACCTGCAGTTGCCAAGCTACATTTCCACAGACAATGATTCCCAGGATGATGTCTATGACTAATGGGCTAGAAGCATTGCTATTCCAAAAGCTCTTGGGTCCAGGGTCCTGGGTTGTCTCTAATAGGGTTTGAGGGGAGATGGTAGTTTAATGGTAAGGGAAATTTGAAGATCTTCCCTAACTCTTGTATTTGCAATCAAACAGGTAGTTAGCACCTTGTTCCAAGTTAATGATTGTGTCAAATATTAAGACTCAGCACTTGGGAATCCCACAGTGAGATGGACTTGTTGATGTAACAAGAAGCGGCAGAACAGGGAGGAGCTGATACTGTATATAAGAAAAAGCCCAAGGTGAGAGAGGCCAGAAGTGCTGGGAACAAGCATCTGGAGCCTGGGCTGATACTGCTGGACAGAGAGAAGAAAACTGAGAACTGAACTGACAACTGTGAAGAACTGAGAAGAGAAATAAGAACTGAGGACTGAACTGAGAATTGAGGAGAACTTGGAAGAGAAAGGGCTGTGGTGTCAGTACTTTGTCTGGTTTGATGTTACTTTGTCAGATTTGTCTGCTGTTAGAGGATGTTGCTATTGTTACAGAAGCCCCAGGAACTTGCTTCTAGTTCAGAAGTCCTGAAAAAAGGATTTTCTTGCTATAAGTTTAGAGAAATCCTGGAGTAGGGTCTTGCTGATGTTTTCAGAGGCCCAGAGACTATACCGATGATTTGTGTTGATTCCTCAGACTTTGTTGTTGGATCTATGTTGATTTCACAGGCAGAAAGTGAATTGATGAGGATGCAGGCAATGTGAATGAATGTTATCGTGGCTTTGTTAAGCTTTGTCTTCCCAGCAGAAACTGTGAAGTACTTGAGGTGGACCAGATACTGTGAGCTTCAATATAAAACAGGAACTGCACAAGAAGCTGGACAAAGAACTGACAGCCATTTGCCTTTGAACCCAGGTAGCAGTTGGATAGATTTGGATAGGAGCTGGGACCATGGAAGCTAAGAGAATGCCTCAAGTAAAGATGAAGAGACCTCTCCTTGGGTATTTAATGCAAACTGAGAAAATCATGACCTTTATATTTAGATGATTGAGTTAAGGACTTCTCCAATTAAGAAGAAAGATAACATTTTGATTGAAGAGATTAAGACAATGTGACCTAGGTGTGGAAGACTTTGACCTTTGTACTTTGTGTCAACTAAGGAGGCTTGTCTCCATAAGGTTAATTGAATTAACGACTTACTAAATGAATGTTATCTTTTGCTTAAAACTATGTGACCACTTTGGTGAAAACTATGTGGCCACTTTAGTGATAAGTTGTTAAATCATAACATTGTGAGTGCTATACTTTGATTTCTGGGAATATTTTGCCTTAATTTGTTACTGAATAAGTAGAGAGTTCACTATACTGTGTAATCAGAATGTTGAAAGTTGTTCCCAGCAGCAGTCCTTTGGAAAGCTGCTCATGCTTTGCTTTACAGGTAGTTAAGATAGTGGTGATGGGACAACTTGCCTGACTGCCAAGATTTCCTTCTGCTTCCCCAGATGATTACCATTAGGTCTGGTCTGAAAGCAGAACAGAGTCAGGACTGGTGAGAAGGTGCTGTAACTCCTAGGTCTTTTAGGCTTATCTGCCTCCTGGTGACATTTGGTCCATAGTTGTTGCTAGCTGTGATGAGAAATGTGAGCTACTTCTTCCTAATGATTTCTCCCATCCACAATGGCCACAGAGGCTGGGGCATAAGCATGTATGCTGGTGTGGAGGAAACAACCAGACTGTCTTTCCAAACTCCAGTCCTATTCCCCCCTGCCCCAAGTCACTTGAGGCAGGAACTGAGGCTGGTGAAAGGTGCAGCATGAGAGAAGGCTCAGTGAGCTTCAAGGTCCTGCCCCCAGAGGAACCACCATCAAAGGGGAAGCAGTGAGAAAGTAAGCATTAAGGGAATGTAAGGGCAAAATATAAGAATTACCAATGATCTTTGAAGGAAGAAACTCAATTAAAGACCTTGAGCATAAGCAGATAAGCCGAAAAGGAAAATATTAATAGCAGAAAGGAAAATAGCCTCCAGATTAGCTAAAAGTATCTAGACATAAATATTGCAAGATAAAGGAAAAATCAATCACTAAATACCCAGTGAGGCAAAGGATGCTGTGGATTCCCAAGAGAGCATGAAAGCTCAGCAGGGTGGGTGGCTTAAAAGAGAATTAAAGGGCGGCCAAGTGAGTATGAGCACCAGCCCCAGTGTCAGGATGACCTGGGGATCAAATCTGGGCTCAGACACTTAGCACCCATCCAGAAACACCTGGCCATGTAACCTTGAGCAAGTTACTTAACCCCAATTGCTTAGGGGTGGCCAGGTGGCTCAGCGAGTAACAGCACTGGCCCCAGTGTTGGGATGACCTGGGGATTGAATCTGGGCTCAGATACTTAGCACCACACCCAGAAATAACTGGCTGTGTAACCTTGAGCAAATTACTTAACCCCAATTGCTTTCAAAAAGAGAGAGAATTAAGAATTGTGAAAGTAGAATTTGTGACCTGCAGAGCAGAAATATTTGGCAAAATAGGAAAACTTGAAACCACAGTGGCAAATCTCACTTAAAAAACAAAAGAGAGAATAATTGATTAGGAATTCAAATACACAGAAGTGAAGTACAATCTGGAAGAAGAGAAGCAAAAAGCAATAATCTTAAAAGAAAATGTGATGTTCATAAAAGCAAAACATTGAACTCAAAGGATATGTAGAGATAACTTAAAGATCATAGGTCTCCCACAAGGACATGATAAGTAAAAAATATATTAATATCAGAATGAAAGAAATAATCATTAAAAAAAACTATCAAGAAGTTCTCTTTCTTTCTTTCTTTCTTTCTTTCTTTCTTTCTTTCTTTCTTTCT
>NW_027185694.1:8459824-8461993 GCF_028583685.1 Petaurus breviceps papuanus | reverse complement strand
TTTCTTTCTTTCTTTCTTTCTTTCTTTCTTTCTTTCTTTCTTTCTTTTTCAGGGAGAAGGCAAGGGAATTGGGATTAAGTGATTTGCCCAAGGTCACACAGTTATTAAGTGTATCAAGTGCCTGAGGTCAGATTTGAATTCAGGTCCTCCTAAATCCAGGTCCAGTGCTCTATTAATTGTGCAACCTAGCTGCCCCTTTGAAGAAGTTCTTAACACAGAAAATAATGTTTAAAAATATCTACCGATTACCTCCAGAAAAAGTAAAAAACTCGGGGGCAGAGTCAAGATGGCGGAATAGAAGCAGGACCTACCTGCTGCTCCAGCTTCCACCTTCCCCAATCCATGTAAAAGAGGACTCTAAACAAACTTTGGAGCTGCAGAACCACAACATGATACAGAGGAGCTAACCTCCCGCTGAGGACAGCCCAGCAGGCCGGCAGGAATCAGCCCAGCCCCATGCCCAGGCTTTAGCCCCAGGGTGGGTCTGACCAGCCTCTGGCTGGAGGGACCCCAGATCAGCAGCTGCTGTGGCCTGTTCCAGATTTATCAACACACAGATGCCAAGGACAAAGTAAGAGGTCAGTGCAGTCTGGACTTCAGGACCAGTAAATGGGAGTGCGTGGATTTTGCCCCCAGGGCACAGCCAGCCAGTGCCACGTGGCAGCTTCAGCTCCTGGCCTGCAGAGTGTAGGGGGACCAAGCACCAGTCTGAGGGGTAATCGCTCTTGCTTTAACTTGCTTGGATCTGGATTGCAGTCTAGGGTGGAGGTCCTGGGGTATGTATCCAGCTTACCAGAGCATGTGGAGACCTCAGAGAGGGCACCCATCTAATACCTCTGGCAGCTGAAAAAACCCCAGCATTTGGGACGAAAGCTTCCCTGTCTGGTGGTAGAGTCCTACTGTAGCAAAAAGCCCAAAAGTCAAGTAATTGAGTGGCAAAATGAGCAGGCAAAGGAAACAAAGCAGACAGAAGATTCCAACATTAGACTCCTATTTTGGGGACAAAAAGGAGCAAAGCATGGAACAGGAGGAAGACAGTGAAGTCAGAACTCCTGCACCAAAAGTTTCAAAGGAAAATATGAGCTAGTTACAGGCCATAGAGGACCTTAAGAAGCAGATAAGAGAAGTGGAGGAAAAATTGGGAAGAGAAATGAGAACAATGCAAGAAAATTATGAAACGAGAGTCAACAGCCTGACTGAGGAAAATAACACCTTAAAAATGGACTAACTCAAATGGCAAAAGAAGCTCAAAAAAGCAACAAGGAGAAGAATGCCTTAAAAAGCTGAATTTGCCAGATGGAAAAAGAATCTCAAAAGCTCAATGAGGAGAATCATTGCTTCAGAATTAGATTGGAGCAAATGGAAGCTAATGACTTTATGAGAAACCAAGATGCTGTTAAACAGATTGAACCAAATGAAAGAATAGAAGGCAATGTGAAATATCTCATGGGAAAAAACACTGACCTGGAAAATAGATCCAGGAGAAATAATTTAAAAATTATTGGACTACCTGAAAGCCATGATGAAAGTAAAAACTTAGAAATCATCCTCCAGGAAGTTCTCAAAGAAAACTGCCCTGATGTTTTAGAACCAGAAGGCAAAATGGAGGTTGAAAGAATCTACCAATCACATCTTGAAAAAGATCCCCAAAAGAAAACTCCTAGGAATATTACAGCCAGGTTCTGGAATACCCAGATTAAGGAGAGAATATTACAAGCAGCCAGGAAGAAACAATTTGAGTACTGTGGAAACACGATCAGGATAACCCAGGATCTGGCAGCTTCTACACTGAGGGATCGAAAGACTTGCAATATGATATTCTGGAGGTCAAAGGAGCTGGAATTAAAACCAAGAGTCACCTACCCAGCAAAACTGAATGTCATGTTTCAGGGGAAAATATGGTCATTCAGTGGAACAGAGGACTTTCAAGCATTCTTGCTGAAAAAAATCAGAGTTGAATAGAAAATTTGACATTCAGGTACAAGAAGCAAGAGAAGCATGAGAAGGTAAACAGGGAAAAGAAATCATAAGTAACTTATTAAAGTGAACTATTAACATTCCTTCATGGAAAAACAATAATTGTAACTGATGAAACTTTTCTCAGTAGCTGAAGGGAATAGAAATATATATATATATATATATATATATATATATATATATATATATATA
>NW_027185694.1:8448849-8459814 GCF_028583685.1 Petaurus breviceps papuanus | reverse complement strand
TATATATATATATATATATATATATATATATATATATATATATATATGTCTATATATGAGGGTATATGGGCATATAAATACATATGTGAATGTGTATATATATGTTTACAGGTATACATGGATAAAGGGCACAGGATCAATATAACAGGAAGGGATGATACTTAAAAGGTGAAATTAAGAGTTAAGCGAGGAATATAATGAGAGGAGATGGGGAGAGACAGAATGGGGTAAACTATCTCATATAGAAGAGGCAAGGGAAAATGGTTACAATGGAGGGGAAGAATAGGAAGGCAGAAGGAAATGGGTCAACCCTATTCCCATTGAATTTGGCTTAAGGAGGGAATGAAATACACACTAACTAGGGTATCTCACTCTCCAGGAGAGTAGGGGGGGAAGGGTATGAGAGGGGGGATGATGGAAGGGAGGGCAGGCTGGGTGGGAGGGAAGTTGGAAGCACCCACTTTTGAAAAGGGACAGGATCAAAGTAGAGAATAGAACAAGTGGGAGGTGGGATAGGAGGGAGGGAAATATAGTCAGTCTTTTACAATATATCTACTATGTTATTGTTTTGCATTAGCCACACATATACAACCTATACTGAACTGCTTATCTTCCCAGTAAGGGTGGGTGAAAATGGAGGAAGGGAATGAATCTGGAATTCAAAGTTTTAAAATCAAATATTTAAATATATACTATTATTAATAATATTTTACATGTAATTGGGAAATACAATATACAGGCACTGGGGCATAGAGATCCACTGTAAAAGTCGAAAGGGGTATGGAAGAAAATATGGGAGAGAGCAGATTGGAGGAGGGGATATCCTGTGGGATGGATATTTTGGGGTGGTGGGTACGGGAAAAATGGGGAGAAAATTTGTAACTCCAAATCTGGCAGAAATGAATGATGTAAATCAGAAGTTAATAAAACATTTGAAAAATAAAAAAAATAAAATCCCACATAAAAAAAGCACAAAACTCAACAACTTTATAATACAAACCCCAAGACATATAATTGCTACATTTCTTATTTATATGATGAACAACAATTTTCCAGGCACTCAGGACAAGGTGCTTCAAATACAAAGGAAATTAGAATAGCATAAAATTACTTTGCTTCATTCGGAAACTGCAGGAGGGAATGAAGCATGTCCTAAAGAGCAACATAGCTGAAGTTGGAAGGTTCCATGCTTTTCAAACCTGAACCTAACCATTAATGAAAATAATTGATTGAAATGAAAAATATTGATTGTTTCTATGATTCATTCTTTGATCCAATTATTCTTTACTATTAGATTATTTAGTTTTCAATAAAATTTTAATCTCTCTTTCTATTGCCCTTTATTGAATATAATTTTATTGAATCATTATCTGATTAGGATACATTTAATATTTCTGCCTTTCTACATTTGATTGTGAGGTTTTTGTGCACTGATACCTGGTCAAATTTTGTGTACGTACCATGTAATGAAGAAAGATGGATGTTTAATTAAAAAGAGACAATCAAAGCATTCCCAGAAAGAGACCCAGACCCAAACAAATAATTTGGTTTTTAAAGACAACTGAAAAACAAGTAAGGCAAACCAATGCATCAATCAAGGAGTAAGTATGAAAGCAGATGTTAAAGGACAGACCTGAAGTATCATGGACAAATCTCACAACACACCTTGACTGCTTTCAGGGGAATCAATGTTTTTGTGGGACTAAACTACAGAATGGAAAGGAGCATGAAAATGGAGGTGAATATATGATGTACCTTAATCAAGTATAGAGCTAATAATGCTAATAATGAAAGAACAATAACTTCAGTAGGCTCTCAGGAAGAAGAAATCCCAGTGAGGAGGCAAAGGGAGAGATTGAGAGAGAGAGAACAAAAGTGGGAAATCTTATTTCAGGGGTAGAAGGGAATACCACTGATAAATGCTCCATTTGGGAAAAAGACATATTATATAAAGGAATATGAAGACCATACATTGTGTGATCTGCAGGGATTTGGTGCTTAGAGAGACCACTCCTTAGGAGAAGGGGAATTGGAGTTCCTAAGCACAACTGGCATCCAGAAAAGTGGGAGGGCATGGAATTAAGGAAAAGATTTCAAGGCAAATTTGGGAAAAAATTATCATGAGGAAGGCAAAAGTTAATAATTAACTACACAGTCAGGTATACAGGAAAATTCCTACTATGAGTCAATATCCTATTACATGCAGGAATTGCTATTTTTAATCATTTATTACTTATAACATTCTTTTAAAAAATTTGAAATCCAAATTCTCCCCCTCCCTCCCCTCTCCTCTACTACCCATTGAGAAGGCAAGCAATACAATATCAACTATACATGTGAAATCATGCAAAACATTTCCATATTAGCCATATTTCCATAAAAGCAAGAGAAATAAAGAAGTGAGAAAATTATACTTTAATTTGGACACAGAGTTCATCACTTCTCTCTCTGGAGGTGGATAGCATTTTTTCATCATGAGTCCTTTGGAATTGTCTTGGATTGTATTGATCAGAGTAGCCATGTCTTTCACACTTGATCATCACTACAACATTGTGATTACTGTGCACAATGATCTCCTGGTTTTTCTCATTTCACTTTGGATTAGTTCATATAGGTCTTCTCATGTTTTTCTGAAACCAAGCCCCTCATATTTCCCACAGCTGTAATAGTAATGAAATATGAAGATCTCTTTGTATTGCTAAGCTAAGAGGTACTTAGCACCTAGTTTCAAATTAAACCTCTGTTAAAGAAACAGAAGGTATAGACACCTGTTGCTGATGTAACAGGAAGGGGCTGAACAGGGAGAAGCTAATACCTACCTAAGGAAGAGCACAAGCTGGACAGTCAGAATTTCCTGAGGTAAGCATCATGGAGGCAGGGAAGCTGCTGCTGGATTGAAGACTGAACTGAGATTTGAGAACTGGGAACTGACACAGAACTTAGACTTGTGGTGGCAAGACTTTTCAAGGGCCAGCTGGAGCTGCCGAAGACTGAGGAAGTATGACTGTGGTACCAGTATTTTGTACAAATGTTGTGACTTTGTTAATGTGCATGAATGTTCTTGTGGCTTTGTTAAACCTTGTCTTCTCAGGAACAGACTGTGAAGGATTTGAGATGGACTGGACACTGTTAGCTCCAATGTGGAACAGGAACTGCACAGAGAGCTGAACAAGGAACTGGAAGCTGTCTGCCTTTGAACTCAGGTGGCAGTTGGTTAGATTTAGGCAGGATCTGGGACCATGGAAGCTGAAAGCTTGCTCCAAGTCAAGATGAAAAGATCTCTCTGTGGGTACTGAGTATTGACTGATGAAATAAAATACTGAGTAGTGACTGATGAAATTATAATCTACTTGTGACCTGGGCTTTTGTACTTTCCACTGCCCCTTAAAGAGGGTACTGAGTAGAAAACACCCAGAAAAGATTGGCTGCTTCCAGGTACCAGAATGAACGGAGATCAAAAATAAGTTTTTGCCCAAGACAAGCAGGACTTTGTCCAGCATTTCTCCCAGATTGTAAAGATTCTGACTGAAGATGGGATGGAGCATCCTGATGTGGGAGATGCCATAGCCAGGCTCAAGAAGGTCCTAGAATACAATGCCCTTGGGGAAAAATACAACCAATGCTTATCAATGCTCATGGTATTCTGGGAACTGGTGGAACCCCGAAAGCAGAATGCTGACAGTCTACAGAGAGCACAAGCAGTGGGCTAGTGTGTAGAAATGGGTAAATGTAAGTTACATTTCTATACACAATTGAGTGTGTGTGAGTGTTTGTGTGTATTTCCTTCTTTGAACCAATTTCAATAATAGTGAGGTTCCAACATTGCTTATAACCCACCCCCATTTTCTCCTTGAACACCTCTTTTATGTAAGAAAAATTTCCCCATTCTACCCCTCCTTTCCTTCTTCCCCCAGAGCGTCCTTTTTTCTTCCTCCTTTATTTTTTGGGGAGATCATTCCAACATAATTGACTCAGACTCATAGCCTCTGTCTTTGTGTTGCCCTAATAATAATAAAGTTTTTAGGAGTTTACATGTATAATTTTCCCATATAGGAATATAAAATTTAACTCTATTGAGTCCCTTATGATCATTCATGTTTATCTTTCTATGTTCCTTTTGAGTCTTGCGTTTGACTGTCAAATTTCCTTTTTCAGTTCTGGTTCTTTCATTAAGAAGACTTGAATGTCCTCTATTTCATGGAGTGACCATTTCCTCCCCTCCCCCCCTAAAGGATTACACTCAGTTGTACTAGGTTGGTGATTCTTGGTTGTAATCCTAGCTCCTGTGCATTCTGGAATATCATATTCTAAGCCCTCCATTCATTTGATGTGGAAGCTGCTAAATCTTGTGTGATCCTGACTATAGATCCATGATATGTGAATTGTTTCTTTCTGGCTGCTTGCAATATTTTCTCTTCAACCTGGTTACTCTCAAGCTATAATATTCCTGGGGGTTTTCGTTTTGGGATTTCCTTCAGGAGGTGATTGGTGGATTCTTTCAATTTCTACTTTACCTTCTCGTTCTAGTATATCAGGGCAGTTTGTCTTGATAATTTCTTGAAACATGATGTCTAGGTTCTGTCTTTGATCATGGCTTTCATAGTTCTACGAATCTTAAAATGATTCCACGTTGATCTATTTTCCAGGTCAGTTGTTTTTTCTGATGAGATATTTCATATATTTTCTCCTATTTGAGAGGAAGAGAGTTGGTGGGAATAGAGTTGACTTAAATTAGATTAATCTAAAATAACCGAGGAGAAAAAGTAGTATGAATGAATCCCGATGAATGTTAAACAAAGGTTTTCTGGTCAGATATTGGTATTGGAGCCTGTGCTAAATGGGGTGTGTGTTGAATATGAGAAATTGAGATACTCTATATGTGTGTGCACACGTATGTGCACATACATGTGTATGTGGCAAGAGCACCAGCAAGACCAACAGAAGTATCAGCAGTAAGACTTGGTCTCTTAAATACCCAGCAAGACAGCAGCAGCAGCAGCAAAGCCTCCGCCAGGGTGTCTTCAAGGAAAAAACAAACAAACAAAACAAAAAACTCCACCAAACCCTTGACACTAGGAAACTTTCTATTTAATTTTTCTTACTGTTTTCCTTATTTCTATCTTCCTGGGTTCAAAAGAAAAAAAGTCCAGTGCATATAATCTGAACATATATTTTTGCATATATACCCTGGAAAATTTTTTATTAATAACAGAGACACTCAGTTCCATTCCCACTTGTTTCCTTTTAGGGTTAAATTCTCTTTTCTCAATTCCATTCCACAATTCATAAATAAACTCATAGTAGATGGCCATCTAGTTTTTAATAATACTTTCAAATCACATGGAAAGGAAGCAAGCAGTTGAAGCAATAAAAGCTTCCAAAATTCAGGCTGCTTTGTCTGACAGCCAAAAAAAAAAAGACAAAAAAGTTATTTTTTTACCTCCCTCCTCAACTTCCCATCCCTTCCCCCCACCTCTGAAAAGCAATAAGTAGATAGTAGATGGGTAATTGGAAACAAGATGGAGGAGGTTGTGATGGCTTGTGACTTGGACCTCATTCTTTTACTAACCATCACCTGCTGCCTTGGCCTACCTTCTGTATCTCTGACTGGTTTCATTTTGCCTACTCATCACTCACATTTGGTCAGCCACTCTTTTCCATTTGTGATCTGATTATCTTTTCTGTTCTCTGTTTGTAGCCAACAGGTGAGCAGTAGCCTTTGGCCATCACTGTGTTTGGATGGTCAAGAATAAGGTCCTTGAGGCTGCTCATTTCTGAACCATACCCCCAAGAGTCTCTTTTAGCCTTCCCTTCTCTGTGGAAATTCTTCAAGATCAATGCCATAGGACCTTGGAGAATCTTGGCAATTTCTATCCTGCTGCAGGTCTCTATTTCCTGACCACCAAGTATCTATGTCCCTTTCTAGCAGAGGGACAATATGTGTCTCACATGGGGACTAGCTCAATTTTTAATTGATTTAGTAACTGGTTCTACAAATATTTCTTGCTTTATAGTGATGCCTTGATTTAAAAAATCCTCTGGGAAGAAAAGCTATTATGATAAAGTTGTCTTGGATGTACAAAAGTTTATGACAAATTTTGGTTGCCTAGCTACTGGGTTGAGGGCCATGGTGACTGAGGAGAAAGAAGTTTTCTTTCTATAGATGGACCAGAATCAGTTGAGGAGAGTATCACATTGCCCTTGCTTACATGGCTCAATGACCAGAATGTAGAAGAGGTATTGTGTTGGCCCCATTATATATGACTTCTGTATCACTAATTGGGAGACACCCTTAAAAACATGAGATCACTGCTCTATACTTAACCTCACTCAACTTGCCTCACAAAGAGAGGAAAAAGGGAGATTGCTCCATTGAGGAGCAGAAGAGGTATAGGAGAGAAAATCTGTGTCTAGAGTGTATTACTACCCTCCAAGGTTATTATCTCAGCCTCTTGGAATGATATTTCTCACACTGAAGTATATCCCTGGAATCGATCCTCTTCAGTTTTAGGGATGTTGCTATATTTCTTTTGCTTGGAGTATATCAATCACCTAAACTTTTTTTTCAGGTGTATTCTTACTAATGGTTTGTAAAAAACATGATTTCCTAAAATGGCCTTCCTGTTATCTCCTTCATTCTACCCTAAAGCTTTATTTCACTCTCCTTTACTTCTGAATTTGAGTATTTGGTTTATTTAGTGAGATAAACAAACGTTATGAAAGCAGCAGACAATGAGTAGATGGTTCTAACAGCAGAGTCCTAAATACAAGAATTAATCAGCAGGAACAGGCAGCTATCCCAGATGTCTCATTCAATTTTTAAGAAATCATTTGAAACATGGAAGATGTACAAAGCAGCTCTTAAGAGGGTGGAAGAAAAACATACACAAGCACACATACACACACTCACAAAACATATGCTGTAAAATGTACACCACAGATGTGAGCTTTGTCAACTGTACCTATCTCTCCTTGCCAGTAAGTCTGAGGTTGGAATTACAAGAACCCATAAATTGTGGGGAATGAGAAGGCTGCTTAATCCCTAGCAGCTAGGGAAATAAATGCAACTGGAAGAGATTTGGAGGATTGTTTTGTTAACTTTGCCCCAGTACTGTGTGACTCAAGATCTTGAACATTCACTTATAAATACTATTAATTTATTCTTATATAGAATCCCTACTTTCCTATAGTCACAATGCATTGTGAATTCTGGAAGCAGTGTGGTACAATAGAAAAACAAAGAGGGGTTCTAAAGTTAAATCCTGTTTTCAGTGCTTAACCACCTTGATGATGGTCAGATGGAAAGTCATGTGTGATATTGGGCTACTTATGTCATCTTCTTGGACAGTCTCCTCATCTATAAAATAGGAGGTTTGAACTAGATGGCCTCTGAAGTTCCTTATAGCTCTAGATTTGTGAACTACTAGATGAATGAAAATTTTATCATTAATTTCCCTGGCCTTCAAAAAAAGGAACACTAGTGGGTGCTGTGAATGGACACCATTATGCCATAGAAGAAAGAGTGGACAGGAAGTTGAGAGACCTGGGTTTGCCATTAACTTGCTATGTGACGTTGGGGAGTCACTTCACCTGTGTCAGCTTCAGAATTGAACAGGAAGATCTTGAAAGTCTCTTGTAGTTCAGAAGTTCCATGGTTCTGTATTTGTATATGCAGTGAATTAATATGATGCCAATGTTGGGTAATAAAAATAATATTGGCCTCATATAGTGATTATGTTACCTTTACCCCATGCTCAGCTGGGGAGACATGATGTAATTCATATTTTAGCTGATTTTTCGCATGTTTAGCAGTGAGATCTTTGATAGTGAATGGGGTTCTACTCTGTGCAATTTCCCCCCTTTGGTTATAGTCTTTTTCTCAGTGGTTCATACTTTGTGACTTAGTTTAAGCAGACTCCTTTCTTTGTCTTGCCAACTATTTTATAACTTGCCCTCTGGGGTCTTGACACTTGTTTTCTTTTCTTTAATTCAGCAATTCATCTCTTCCTAAGGAAAAGCACTGGAATGTTAAAATGATTTTCTCTGTGGTTTTGTAGCATCTATATACACCTTCTACAATGGGAACAAGATTTGCTTTGAGTACATTAAGGCTTCAGGCAGACTCTAACTCATTTATAATTTAGTAGATAAGTCTTAGAGCATTGCCTGAGGCTCAGAGAAGCTGATCAACAGAATGTAATTGGTTGGCTAATGGAATGTAAGCTTCTTCAGGGCAACTATTTCATTTTTGTTTTTGTATCCCAAGAACCTAGCACAGAGTGGGTGCTCAATAAATGTATATTGTTGATTGCCTATGGTTAAACAGTTGGTAAGCATCAGAGGAGAGGAGAAATTTGAATTCAGGTCTTTCAGACTCCAGGTCCAACACTTTGTCCACTCTACTGCTCTGCCTCTTGTATTGTTGAATATGACTTAAAAAAACATTGTGAGTCCTAGACTATCCTTTGTACTCTTTGGAACAACTGGGGAAAGCAGATATTCTTCCTTGGGGAGATTTGATTTCTCTTTGAATTTACTTTAGTATTTTGATGGATTTTAAGGCTTATTGATGCAGTTCCTTCTCTCTAGCAATGCCATATCAAAACTCATACACCTCATGCTTTGTGACTTTTATCCATATCCTCCCAGACAGCAGTCCATCCAACATGCTGAGACCCTTCTTCTAGATCACACTGAATGGATACTAAGGGAATATACATGCTGTTAATTGGTTTTCCTTTGCTCTTACTATGTGACTAGTCCACTGGCCTTTGAATAATTCAAAATCATCTTCTGGGAGAATGTTCAGTAATTACTTCAGGAAATTTTCACCATTTCCTTTATCTTAAGACTAAGACTTTTATGGAAGGGAAAGTTATATGAGCAGTTAATTTTATCTAAGCAAAGTCAGTTAGAAACATCGGTAACCTTTTTGTGAAAGTTTAAATTTTAATATTTTAACTGACAAAAGCAACAAAAATTGTGTCTGAAGTCAAGGTTTCTCTTACTGGATTGGAATAACAATATGTTAAATTTAGTTTGCCTAATTACTAACAAAAATAGAATTAACACCTGATTCTGTAGAAATATACATTATACCCCCTCTCCACTCTTTGAGGGACTCTTCTACTACCTGTGTGACTTTGGACTAGTCACTTTAAAATCCTGGGCCACAATTTCCTCATCTACAAAATAAGAGGGCTGGGCCAGTGTGCCTTTGAGATACCTTCTAGTTCTAGATTTATGATTCTGCGACTCTAATAAAAGTTAGACATCCTTCATAGATGAACTTGCTATATTTGAACTATATATCTTGTTCTTTAACCTCTCCTCACAATATTTTGATTAAAGACAACTCAATTGAGTTAACTAACCAGTTGATCAATAAGTATATATAAACTCCTACAATGTTGCCAAGTTCTTTGGTGAGCACTTGTGATACAAATACACAGAACAAAATAATCTCTACTGTCAAGGACAAGAGTGGGGAAATGCCAGCCTCAAGTTCAGTTGTGGCCCTCTAGGTCCTCAAGTATGACCCTTTGATTGAATCCAAACTTCACAGAACAAATTCCCTTATTAAAAGGATTTGTTCTGTAAAATTTGGACTCAGTCAAAAGGCCACATCTGAGGACCTGGAAGGCCACATACAGTCTCCAGGCAGCAAGTTCCCCACCCTTGGTGTAGGAGTTTCTTTTCTACCAGGGAAGATGATAAATATAGATAGAAGTACACGCAGAATAAATATTAAAACTATAAATGTTAAGATAAGAATTTTTTTAAATATAAAAAGCAGTTAAATACAAGGTAGTTTGAGGGAGAGGGCGCTAGTATTGGGGGGATCAAAAAAGACTTTCTGTATAAAGGTAATGCTTGAGCTGTGTCTTGAAGAAAGAAACGGACTCTGAGACAGAGATGAGTGCATTCTAAGTGTAGGACGATGATCAGTGTAAAGGTATAGAAATGGTAGATTCAGTGTGTAAGAAACAGAGAAAAGCATAGTTTGGAAGAATCATAGGGTGAGGCTGAAAAGATAGGTTGGGACCAGGTTCTGAAGGTCCAAACTAAGTAGAGGAGTTATATTTGATCCTAGAGGCAATCAGAAGCTCCCAGAGATGATTGAGTGGGGGAATGATGTGGTCAGGTACACATCTGAGAAAAATAATTTTGATAATAATGTGTAGGATCAGCTGGAATGTTGAGAGACTTAAGGTAGGGAGGACAATTAGGAGGCCATTTCATTAGCTTAATGAGAGCTGATGAAAGCCTGAACTAAGATAGTGGTTGTTTGAATTGAGAAACATTGCAAAGGTAGAAATGGGTGTAGGTAGGTGGCAGATCAGGTAGAGTGTCAGGCTTTGAGTCAAGAAGACTCATCAGTGTGAGTTCAAATCCAGCCACAGACACTTACTAGCTATGTGACTCTAGGCAAATCATTTAACCTTGTTGGCTTCAGTTTCCTCATCTGTAAAATGACCTGGAGAAAGAAATGGCAAACAACTCCAGTATCTTTTCCAAGAAAACCTCAATGTGGTCACAAAGAGTCAGACAGGACTGAAAAATGACTCAACAACAACAACAACAAAAGAAATGACAAGATCTGACAATGGATTGGATATGTGGGGTGAGTTGGGGTGGGGAGTCAAAAATAATACCAAGATTGAGGGTCTGTGAGATTGCAAGAGTGGGAATTCCTTTGACAGATATCAAGAAGTTTAGAAAAAGGGTGGATTTGGTAGAAAAGGTAATGAGTTTTGTTCTGCACATGTTGAGTATGGAATGTCTCCAGGACATCCAGTTTGAAATGTCTAATAGGCAATTGGTAATATAGTACTGAAGCTCAGAGGAGAGACTAAAGATAGATACATAGATCTGTGATTTAACCACATGAATACTGATGAAATCTTTAAGGACAGAAAGAGAGAGACAGAGAGAGAGAGAGAGAGAGAGAGAGAGAGAGAGAGA